>NW_028317810.1:16925700-17080000 GCF_062004578.1 Staurois parvus
CAAACTGAAAATCGGAACCATGTTGACCGACAACGGAAAGAACATGGTGTCTGCTCTGCGTCAAGGAAGGTTGTGCCATGCGCCATGCATGGCTCACGTGTTCAATCTGGTTGTCAAGCGGTTCCTAAAATCCACCATCCCACTGCAAGACATCCTTAAAATGTCACGTAAACTTTGCATGCATTTCAGCCATTCCTACACCGCAAAGCACACCCTCCTTGAGCTGCAGCGGCAGAACGGAATTCCACAGCATCGCCTGATCTGCGACGTTGCAACAAGGTGGAATTCAACCCTACATATGTTAGACCGCCTTTACGAACAGCGAAAGGCCATCACCGATTTCCTGATGTTACAAGCGGATAAAGATACTCCCCTGTGTAACTTAGATGTCAGCCATTGGCAGCTCATGCGTGACACCTGCCGCTTGCTCAGGCCCTTTGAGGAGGCCACGCTATTCGTGAGTCGGCAGGACTATGGGATGAACGACGTCATTCCTCTGTTGCACGTCCTGGAACAAATGCTGTTAACAATGGCTGGTCAGGGTGCGGTAGACGTGGCGCACAGATCTCAACGCCACATGACCCCTGTGGGGGCAGGACAGGAAGAAGAGGAGGAGGTAGAGGAGGACATTGGTGCTCAGGAATTATTGAGTGAAATGGGTGGTTTTTCCACTCAGCGGACAGGAGTGGAGGAGCAGGAGCATCTGGTAGAGGAGGAGGAGACAGAGGACCCAGATGCACCGTGGCAGTATGCTGTGGAGATGGAGGCAGGGAGTCCCTCGCATTCCTTGGCACAAATGGCCCATAGCATGCTCGGTTGCTTGCGTAGCGACAGCCGAATAATAACCATCAGACAGAGGGATGACTTTTGGCTGTCCACCTTGTTGGACCCTCGCTACCGTTCAAAAATGGTGGCCTTTTTCACACCTGCTGAGAGGGAGGCCAAAATAACGTACTATAAAAACCACCTATGTAGTCAGTTGGTCTCTGCCTTTGTGCGCCAACGTCCATCCTCAGACACTGTGGGCCCTGTGCGCTCGCGTTCCGCTGCCATGGCAGCAGGGGAGGGGTGGGGTGGTAGGAGCAGTGGCAGCTCCACCAGCAGCGGCTGCCTCAGTCTGCAGTCGATGATGAGTAGCTTTCTTCACCAGCGCAGTGAGGAAACTACTAACCAGCCGCAGCAGCATCAGGTGGACCTGGAGCAGGACCTCAAACAACAGACTTGGGCCTACTTGGACAGCACCCTGCCAACTGAGGTAGACAATCCCCTTGACTACTGGGCAACGAAACTTGACCTTTGGCCCCAACTAGCTGAATTAACCCTTGAAAGGCTGTCATGCCCGGCCAGTAGCCTGGCATCGGAGCGCGTGTTTAGTGCGGCAGGAGGTATTGTAACTCCGCGGAGGACACGACTGTCAACCCAAAGTGTGGAGAGACTCACGTTTGTGAAAATGAATCAGGCGTGGATTAGTCTGGATTTCAAACCACCAGTTCCTGACACAACTGACTAAATCCGCCATGAATCATGCCCCAAACATGTTATTATTTTTAACATAGGCCTCTGTATGGCCTTCAATTTAAGCTGCTTACGCTTCGCCACTCTGCCATGGGCCCCTGTACCGCCTCCTCTTGCTGCTGCCAGGTCGAGAATGTGTCATGGGTCCCTGTACGGCCTCCCATTGCTGCTGTCTCCATCGCCACACTCTGCCATGTGCCACTTTCAGGTCTCCTCACACTGCTGGTGGGTTCCATTTTGTCATAGGGTGCTGGCAGATTACGGGCCTCCCATTGCTGCTGCCAGGCCCGTAATCTGCCATGGGCCCCCGTACCGACTCCTCATGCTGCTGCCAGGCCCGTAATCTGTCATGGGCCCCTGTACCGCCTCCTCATGCTGCTGCCAGGTCCAGAGTGTGTCATGGGTCCCTGTACGGCCTCCCATTGCTGCTGCCAGGCCCGTAATCTGCCATGGGCCCCCGTACCGACTCCTCATGCTGCTGCCAGGCCCGTAATCTGTCATGGGCCCCTGTACCGCCTCCTCATGCTGCTGCCAGGTCCAGAGTGTGTCATGGGTCCCTGTACGGCCTCCCATTGCTGCTGTCTCCATCGCCACACTCTGCCATGTGCCACTTTCAGGTCTCCTCACACTGCTGGTGGGTTCCATTTTGTCATAGGGTGCTGTATGGCCTCCCATTGCTGCTGCCAGGCCCGTAATCTGCCATGGGCCCCCGTACCGACTCCTCATGCTGCTGCCAGGCCCGTAATCTGTCATGGGCCCCTGTACCGCCTCCTCATGCTGCTGCCAGGTCCAGAGTGTGTCATGGGTCCCTGTACGGCCTCCCATTGCTGCTGTCTCCATCGCCACACTCTGCCATGTGCCACTTTCAGGTCTCCTCACACTGCTGGTGGGTTCCATTTTGTCATAGGGTGCTGGCAGATTACGGGCCTCCCATTGCTGCTGCCAGGCCCGTAATCTGCCATGGGCCCCCGTACCGACCCCTCATGCTGCTGCCAGGCCCATAATCTGTCATGGGCCCCTGTACCGCCTCCTCATGCTGCTGCCAGGTCCAGAGTGTGTCATGGGTCCCTGTACGGCCTCCCATTGCTGCTGCCAGGCCCGTAATCTGCCATGGGCCCCCGTACCGACTCCTCATGCTGCTGCCAGACTGTAATCTGTCATGGGCCCCTGTACCGCCTCCTCATGCTGCTGCCAGGTCCAGAGTGTGTCATGGGTCCCTGTACGGCCTCCCATTGCTGCTGTCTCCATCGCCACACTCTGCCATGTGCCACTTTCAGGTCTCCTCACACTGCTGGTGGGTTCCATTTTGTCATAGGGTGCTGGCAGATTACGGGCCTCCCATTGCTGCTGCCAGGCCCGTAATCTGCCATGGGCCCCCGTACCGACTCCTCATGCTGCTGCCAGGCCCGTAATCTGTCATGGGCCCCTGTACCGCCTCCTCATGCTGCTGCCAGGTCCAGAGTGTGTCATGGGTCCCTGTACGGCCTCCAATTGCTGCTGCCAGGCCCGTAATCTGCCATGGGCCCCCGTACCGACTCCTCATGCTGCTGCCAGGCCCGTAATCTGTCATGGGCCCCCGTACCGACTCCTCATGCTGCTGCCAGGCCCGTAATCTGTCATGGGCCCCTGTACCGCCTCCTCATGCTGCTGCCAGGTCCAGAGTGTGTCATGGGTCCCTGTACGGCCTCCCATTGCTGCTGTCTCCATCGCCACACTCTGCCATGTGCCACTTTCAGGTCTCCTCACACTGCTGGTGGGTTCTATTTTGTCATAGGGTGCTGTATGGCCTCCCATTGCTGCTGCCAGGCCCGTAATCTGCCATGGGCCCCCGTACCGACTCCTCATGCTGCTGCCAGGCCCGTAATCTGTCATGGGCCCCTGTATTGCCTCCTCATGCTGCTGCCAGGTCCAGAGTGTGTCATGGGTCCCTGTACGGCCTCCCATTGCTGCTGTCTCCATCGCCACACTCTGCCATGTGCCACTTTCAGGTCTCCTCACACACTGCTGGTGTGTTCCATTTTTTCATAGGGTGCTGTATGGCCTCCCATTGCTGCTGCCTCCACCGCCACACTGTGGCTCCACACTCTGGTTTTGGCCCCGTGACTGCCCAAATGAGTGAAGTGTGCGGTGATTCTAAGATCGATGGCACTCATCTGCATGTCATACTGACTGACAGTATTATTTCTCTTCCCCAGCAGACTCCAAGGGCATTTAAATTAAAGGTACAGTGTTCTGCACTAATATAAAGGCTCTCTGAAGCCTAGAAACACCCTTTTTATAAGTTAAATTCGCAGCGAATATATTCGACTCGAATCGAATTTATTCCGCGAATTCGCCGAATCAGCCGAATCGAATTTTTGAATAATTCGCTCATCTCTATTTGGAATCTATTCCTGTGAAACTACATCATGTGTTCAAAGGAGCTGTCCATGCAAGTGAAACAGGCCGTTGTAAGGCTTCAAAAAACAAAACAAATCCATCAGAGAGATAGCAACATTAGGAGTGGCCAAATCAACAGTTTGGTATAAGAAGAACACACTGCTGAGCTCAGCAACATAAAAAGGCATGGATGTCCACTAGAGACTACAGTGGTGGATGATTGCAGGATCCTCTCTATGGTAAAGAAAAACTTATTCACAACATCCAGACAAGTGAAGGACTCTGTTCAGGAGGTGGGCGTATCATTGTCAAAGTCTGCAATCAAGAGAAGACTTCACGAGAGCAAATAAAAAAGATTCACCACAAGGTGAAAACCATTCATAAACCTGATGAATAGAAAATCCAGATTAGACTTTGCCAAAAAACATCTAAAAGAGCCAGACCAGTCCTGGAAAAGCATTCTTTGGACGGATGAAACTAAGATTAATCTGTACAGGAATGACGAGAAGAAAAAGTGTGGAGAAGGCTTAGAACAGCTCATGATCCAAAGCACACAACATCGTCTGTAAAACATGGCATGGACATGCATGTCTTCCAGTGGCACTGATATTGATGTTTATTGATGATGTGACAGAAGACAGATGCACCCGGATGAATTCTGCAGTGTTTAGAGATATACTGTCAGCCCAGATTCAGCCAAATGCAGCAAAGCTGATTGGACGGCGCTTCACAGTACAGATGGACAATGGTCCAAAACACACACGAAAAAGCAACCCAGCAGTTTTTGAAGGAAAAGTGGAATATTCTGCAATGGCCAAGTCAATCACCTGATCTCAACCCCATTGAGCATGCATTTCACTTGCTGAAGGCAAAACTAAAGGTAGAAATACCCACAAACAAAGAACAACTGCTGCAGTTAGAGCCTGGCAAAGCATCAGAAAGGAGGAAATCTTTGATAATGTCCATGGGTTGCAGATTTCAGGCAGTCATTGCCAGTAAAGGATTCTCCACAAAATATTAAAAATGAACATTTTATTTATGATTATATTCATTTGTCCAATTACATTTGGTCCCCTGAAAATCGAGGGACTGTTTATAAAAATGGTTGCAGTTTTTAAAATTTGTATTTGATATTTATGTTCAACCCCTTTAATTAAAGCTGAAAGTCTGCACTTCAAATTCATTTGGATTATTTTGTTTTAATTTATTCTGGTGGCATACAGAACCAAAAGTATGAAAATTGTGCCTTTGTCCAAATATATATGGACCTAATTGTAAATGTCATTTTTTTTTTTTTACTTTTAGGTATCTTGCAACCAGTCATTCGCTATCAAGTATTCATTTTCAGTTTATAATGGGGAAATCTACTGCAAGCTACATTCTTTTGGGACACATAGATGTGGTCTTCAGGAAACCTACAGCGGAAGAATGGTGCCAGACTGCTGATATGTTTTGGGAGCGATGTAATTTTCCCAATTGCGTGGGAGCATTAGATGGGAAGCATATCCGTATAATTAAGCCAGTAGCTAGTGGCAGCAGTTTTTACAATTGCAAAAAATATTATTCATTTGTCTTGTTTGCAGTTGCAGATGCCAGTTATTGCTTCATTTATATTGATGTAGGATCCTATGCAGGGGCGGACTGACCATTTGGAAACTCGGGCAGTGCCCGAGGGCCCGGGGTCAGTAGGGGGCCCCATGAGATGCCCCTGGTACCTTTTTCATAGGCTTTTTTGAGTTTGGGCAAGGACACAGGGGCCCCATGATCCCCTATTGCCCGGGGGCCCCATGAGTTGTCAGTCCGCCCCTGATCCTATGGCAGCAGCTCAGACTCCAGTGTGTTTTCACACTCTACATTTGGACAGCTGCTACAACAAAATGGATTGGGCCTACCAGACAACAACTCAACCTGTTCTGCCTTTTGTGTTTGTAGGTGATGAAGCGTTTGCACTAAATGAGCATCTGCTAAGGCCCTTTTCTAGTCGGTCTTTGAATGTGGATTAAAGGGTGTTTAATTATTGACTAGTCAGGCCTGGAGAGTGGTAGAGTGTGCCTTTGGCATTCTTGCCAATAAATGGCATTTACTGCACACATCCAATTCAACTTAATATGCAGCATGCTATAAAAGTTGTCAAAGCAGCATGTGCCCTGCATAATTTTACTTGTGAGAGAGATGGATTCCAGTTTGAGGACACAGTTTGCAAGATATGACAAGAGCAGAATTAACTGCAACTCGAGGCAGCAAGAGTGGTGCTGCTGTCTGGGATACATTCACTTCCTTATTTATGTCACCCCCTGGTCAACTGCCATGGCAGCTTGATGCTGTCGCATAATATTGTGAACATAATGAAGATCATCTTTTTTTGGTAATTTGGAAGTTGATATGATTTCAAACTATTTCGTCTGAAATATAATCCTGTGTAATGTTCCATGGAGGTTTTGTTGTGGAGGTTATGTGAATATATATATTTTTAATTTTTTCTGAAATTAAGCTAATAAAAGAACAGAGCATGCTTTGGAGTTCTCTCTCTCTCTAACTCTCTTGATTGGGGTCAGTGGTAAAAATAGTGGCCCATCATTGGTGTCAGTGGCAAAAATAGTGGCCCATAATTGGTGTCCGTGGCATAAATAGTGACCCATTATTGGTGTCCTTGGCAAAAATAGTAGTCCATCATTGGTGTCAGTGGCAGGAATAGAGTCCTATCATTGCATAGGAAAATGTAAAAAAATAATGCATTTTATATATGTACTTGCATAGTAATTTTTACAGCCAATACTTACATTTATCCTTTTTTTGGTTTTCGAAAATGAATCCCATCTCGGATATATTTTCTGAGCGATCTCTATCCATCCCTTATCCCATTTAAAACAGTCCTTATGGGCTGGGTCTGAGCTATTTTACAGATAGCTTCTTGGCCTCACAAGCCTGATTAGCTCTTCCGTCTTCACCATACTGCCTCCCTGATCAACTTCCTGCTTCCTCCCTGTTAAACTTCCTGGTTTTCTAGGCATCATGGGAGGTCTGTTGTTAGGGAGGTGTTTGGTGGCATGCAGATGAAAAATGCAAAACGCAGCGTAAATGCATTAAAAACGCAACACTTGTGTTTTTGATGCTTTTCTATTAAATGCAAAATGCAATGTTTTGCATTTAAAAATGTCCCTGACCCTTTCTAAAACACACAGCTGGTAAAAACACAAAGATGTGAACCTGTCCTATAGGAAATCATTTTAAATGAACTGCTGTACATTTCTGCAAAACGCAACGTAAACCTAGACTTACTGAGTGACAATGTGCCTGTTACAGTAATGACAGGTATGTAGTAATTGAGGCAGCCAGATGCATGATATAAAGGCAGGATGAAAACTGTAACTGGTGAATAGGAATACAGGACAACACAGTCTGTGAGTTTTCTTCTACTGTAGGCATCGTTGACTGAACCTATCCATTCTATTGTCCTTTGTGAGTAGTTTGGGAACCCATTTTTCTTTCCTCTCACATCCGGAGCAGACTTCTTGTTACTTTTCATATATATAGGAAACTTGATGTAACAAATTTCTAAATGCAAGGGATGCTTACAGCTTTTTGTTTAACCTTCTCTCACTATGGTGTTAAACTGAGGTCATGTGTTTTGAGAGTCCTACCTGTCAATACCTAATCTTAGGGTAAAAATAATCTACCATCTACACCCAAAGGCTCCCTTCCCTTAACACCACCTCAACCTAGGACCCCCTAAGATCTCTTCCCTTCCCTGTGCAATGCTAAAACTAGAAAGGGTCCTTTCTCAAAGAAACATACTTCCACTTCGTCTCTCCTGACAAAAAGGGGGGTGAGTATCCTCCTATCTTTTCAAAAAAGGTCACATCTGTAGCCAAAGAGACCTTCCCCAATGTCTATTGGCCCAACCTTATTGAAATACAATTTTTAAAATGCATGCTCAAAACTTTGGCCTACAATTTTTTAAAGGGGGTTCGTGTCCTAGGTGGGGAGTTCAACTTTATGTTGGAACCCCTCTAAGATTCATCCAGAACAACATCCCATTTATCCTTTGTGCCACAAAATTACACATCTCCACCAACTGACAAATGTTTGAAGAATCCCTCATCCCACCATCAAAGATGATTCATATTACTTCTTGGTACACAACACCCACACACACATCATATTTTTCTTGATTAACCCTTTCACGCCTAAGGGTAAAACAAATCTTAACGCCTAAGCACAATTTTGCACCTTTGCAATGTGTTAGTAAACCGTACATATCAACACAACTACTTTGTACATTGTACATCCAGGTGAATTATACCTTGTTTTTTTCAGGACAAATTGAGCTTTCATTTGGTGGTAAATGGTAATGGATATCTCCTGATTTTTTTTTTTATTATCAAAGAAAAACTAGCCCAAAATAGTAAAAAAAAATGTGTTTCTTGTTACTACCATAACCTACCACCAAAGAACAACCCAAAATAAATTTTCCAGCTCTTGACGATTGCAGCGATACTATATACCTTAGATTGTACACCCCTTGAGGGTTAGGGACTGATGTGAATGTACAATATATATGTAAAGTGCTGCATAAATTGATGGCGCTATATAAGTACCTGTAATAAATAAATATATGCATATGTTATTTGTTGTTTGTACCTGTACTACAGCCCAGAAACAATAGAGCGCATTTTGTTTTTTTTCTACCTAAAACACACTGAAACTGACACGGACACTAACTGACACTGATACCAATTTAAAAAAAAAAAATACTGACCTCTGACCCTGCCCTTTAACCTTGACCGTTGACCCTGACCTTGACCCAAACACTAACCCTGGCACTGAACTAGATCAAACCTTGATATGGGTATTTTTTTCTTCTTATTTTTAATATTTATTTATCTTCTTTTTTTTTTTTTAACAAAGTAGTTTTTTTGTTCTTTTTCTCTATGCAAGGAAAGAGAGATATACAATGTATCTCTCTCCTCCATTCAGAGAGGTAAAAAACAAGGGGGGGGGGGCTGTACAGTGACTGATCAGAGGGTATCACAGTGATCATGTGACCTGGAATTGGGAGTCCTGGGTCCCAATTGTTAGAACTCTTAGTGACACCCTGGTCTTTGTGCTGAGAGCACGCTGTGCGGCGCACTCCCAGCACAAAGACAGGTACACCAATATGCAGCACCAAGGAAAAAAGCCCAGTTCATTGAGGCCACATATTTGTGTTACGTCGGCATCAAGGGGTTAAACACTGTCACCCCCAACTAGCTACATACCTGGAAATAGGGAACATTACCCTGTTTGACTATGCCCGGTGACCCTGACATTTGCTTTACTGATCCAACACCATCCACTTGGCATTGGTGTCTTTATGAGTTTCTCCTACAAGACCTGCTCATTGCACCGGAATGAATAGAGATTGAAATCAGTATATATTTTACTACTGATACTAACTTCAATACCATGCCTCATATTGTTTTGGAAGCCCATAAGCTATTAATATAAACAAAAGAGGAGTACTTTTTTTTAGTCGCAATTAATTGTGCTGGTGCTGACTCACTTAAAAATAGGAGGGTACTCCATCTAACTGTAACACACAAAAAAACAGAAAAGCAATGAGATAGTAGTAAATGAGCCAGCACTAGCACCAGATCATCATTATCAGTGGTCCCCAAACTGTGGTCGAGAGAGAGATATGGCTCTTTGCTTGCCTTTATGCAGCCCTTGGGGCACTATTCCTCTCATTGATGCAAGGCAGTTTTTCCACATACTGACACCAATAACGAGTCACCATTCTATCTGCTGACTCCAACAGGCGGGCATATTTCCTCTCATTGAGTGGGATCCTATTCCTTCCACTGGCACATATGATGGGCCATATTTCCACTGATATAAAAGTTGGCACACTATTCATCCCACTAATACCAACAATGGGGGACTATTCCTGCCACTGACACCAATGATGAGGCACTATCCCTCACTGATACCAATGATGGGGCACTATTCCTCCCACTGACACCATTGATGGGGCACTGTTCCTTCCACTGCCACCAGTGATGGTCTACCCCAATTGTATATCGTTATGTTATAGTTATGTTTTGGACAGATTTAACCTCTTCACGCCGGCCGTACACATATGTGCGGCCTCCCGACGTCTGGGCCTAGACACCGAGCGGCCGCACATTTGCGTTCTAATAAAAAAAACATATGTGCTGAGAGTGCACAGCCTGCGCACTCCCAGCACACATGTCCGGTACTCACGGAAATGTCCCGGACTCCTCTTTCGATCGGGACCTTTCCCAATCATGTGACCACCATGACGACGTGTCACGGCGGGCACATGATCCCTAAACCCCGCCCGTCCCACCTCCCGCCTTCTGAAACTCTTAAAGGGCCAGGAGGCGCCGGTGTGAAGGGGTTAAATTGATACCACTGTTATTTATAGTCCAGTTTATTGATGGAATATCTTTATACCATTCTGTCTCTGCCAAAAGTATAGTCTGTACTACAATTGGTTATAGACTTTATACTTTCTGTACATTGTATTCTTTCCTGATGCTTTTTTAACAAATAAAAAACAAACAAAAAATGAAGGTCCTGTTCTGTGGAAATCTTCTTCCAGTTAGTGAGTTGCTGGATGGAGGAAGACTTTTACAGAACCTGTAATTTAGACCATTTTCTGTGATGGAGATCTGCAATGAATGTTGCCAACCGCCTGTGTTTTTGTGGTCAGCCAGTAAAAATCAGGCACTTTTCTCCTGCCAATAACAGCCAACAGGTGCCAGTAAAAAATGGCTGTGACGTAAACCATCTGAGTGTGTTTGGGCCCGGTCCGCAGATATTGCATTTCCCACCACCAGCTGCTATAAAAACCCAGAAGTGGGAGTAGTATGGACCACGGATGGACAAACAGGGGACTCATTCGGGAGCAAGCAAGGCAAGGATTCAGTGTGGTTTAACTCAGAGGCACCAGAGATTGTGTTTTAAATTTTTTAGCTGGCATCATATCAGATTCACAAATAATTAGAGTGAATTACAGTGGACTTGCAGAAATGGTGGTCAGGTGTCCAGGAGCCCATGTCCCTGTGTGTGGCTTTATGCCAGTCTGATTTTTTGTCAGTGTTTCTTTACTATAAGAGAGAGACAGCACTAAGTCTATTTTTTATTATGTTTCCTCCTTTAGATTGTAAGTGTCCCCCTGTCCCCTTATCACGCCCTTCCTGAGCTGGGAAAAGGGGGGAGCAATCTGTTTACTGGGCACTGTTGGCTGGCTGAGGAGCTCTCTTGGCATTGCTGTGGGGGCATAGCAGTCTCTCTCTCTCTGTGTTGGTGCACAGCCGTCTCTCTCTCTGTGGGGGCAAAGCAGTCTCTCTTTCTCTGTGGGGGCAAAGCGGTCTCTCTCTCTGTGGGGGCAAAGCAATCTTGCGGTCTCTCTGTGGGGGCAAAGCAGTCTCTCTCTCTCTCTCTCTCTCTATGGAGGCAAAGTGGTCTTTCCCTCTCTGTGGGGGCAAATGCAAAATGGTCTCTCGCTCTCTCTCTCTGTCTCATTCTCTTTGGGGGCAAATGCAAAGCGGTCTCTCGTTCTGTGGGGGCAAATGCAAAGCGGTCTCTCTTTGTCTCTTTCTCTCTGTAGGGGCAAATACAAAGCGGTCTCTCTTACTCAGTCTCATTCTCTGTGTGGGGGCAAATGCAAAGCGGTCTGTCTCTGTGGGGGCAAACAAGATATATCCTCTCTTTTTATGGGCAGCACAGTGGCAAAATGGTTAGCACTTCTGCCTGTCAGTACTAGGGTTGTTGGTTCGAATCCCAACTATGGCATCACCTGCCTGGAGTTTGCATGTTCTCCCTGTGCCTGCGTGGGTTTTCTCTGGGTACTCCAGTTTCCTCCCACATTCCAAAGACATGCTGGTAGGTTAATTGGATCCTGTCTAAATTTTCCCTAGTACATGTATGTGTGAATGTAGGTTAGGGACTTTAGATTGTACGCTACTTAAGGGTTAGGGACTGATGTGAATGTACAATATGTAAATCGCTGCATAAACTGATGGCGCTATATAAGTAACTGTAATGAATAAATATTTTTGTCCTGTTTACTACTATCAAGAAAAGCAAATGAGATTCCAGAACAGGAATAGAGATGAATCTTTAGAATTTGTGATATAAATGTTGGGGATCCTGGTGGCTACAAGGGATTTCCCCTTACTTTCTGTGGTGGCTATGGAACAGAAATTAAGGGGAAATCTATCCAGTTGGACATACAGTCAGGTCCATAAATATTGGGGCATCGACACAATTCTAACATTTTTGGCTCTATACACCACCACAATAGATTTGAAATGAAACGAACAAGATGTGCTTTAACTGCAGACTGTCAGCTTTAATTTGAGGGTATTTACATCCAAATCAGGTGAACGGTGTAGGAATTACAACAGTTTGCATATGTTCCTCCCACTTGTTAAGGGACCAAAAGTAATGGGACAATTAGCTTCTCAGCTGTTTCATGGCCAGGTGTGTGTTATTCCCTCATTATCCCAATTACAATGAGCAGATAAAAGGTCCAGAGTTCATTTCAAGTGTGCTATTTGCATTTGGAATCTGTTGCTGTCAGCTCTCAAGATGAGATCCAAAGAGCTGTCACTATCAGTGAAGCAAGCCATCATTTGGCTGAAAAAACAAAACAAACCCATCAGGGAGATAGCAAAAACATTAGGCATGGCCAAAACAACTGTTTGGAACATTCTTAAAAAGAAGGAATGCACCGGTGAGCTCAGCAACACCAAAAGACCCAGAAGACCACGGAAAACAACTGTGGTGGATGACTGAAGAATTCTTTCCCTGGTGAAGAAAACACCCTTCACAACAGTTGGCCAGATCAAGAACACTCTCCAGGATGTGTGTCAAAGTAAACAATCAAGAGAAGACTTCACCAGAGTGAATGCAGAGGGTTCACCACAAGATGTAAACCAGTGGTGAGCCTCAAAAACAGGAAGGCCAGATTAGAGTTTGCCAAACGACATCTAAAAAAGCCTTCACAGTTCTGGAACAACATCCTATGGACAGATGAGACCAAGATCAACTTGTACCAGAGTGATGGGAAGAGAAGAGTATGGAGAAGGAAAGGAACTGCTCATGATCCTAAGCATACCACCTCATCAGTGAAGCATGGTGGTGGTAGTGTCATGGCGTGGGCATGTATGGCTGCCAATGGAACTGGTTCTCTTGTATTTATTGATGATGTGATTGCTGACAAAAGCAGCAGGATGAATTCTGAAGTGTTTCGGGCAATATTATCTGCTCATATTCAGCCAAATGCTTCAGAACTCATTGGACGCCGCTTCACAGTGCAGATGGACAATGACCCAAAGCATACTGCAAAAGCAACCAAAGAGTTTTTTAAGGGAAAGAAGTGGAATGTTATGCAATGGCCAAGTCAATAACCTGACCTGAATCCGATTGAGCATGCATTTCACTTGCTGAAGACAAAACTGAAGGGAAAATGCCCCAAGAACAAGCAGGAACTGAAGACAGTTGCAGTAGAGGCCTGGCAGAGCATCACCAGGGATAAAACCCAGCGTCTGGTGATGTCTATGCAATCCAGACTTCAGGCTGTAATTGACTGCAAAGGATTTGCAACAAAGTATTAAAAAGTGAAAGTTTGATGTATGATTATTATTCTGTCCCATTACTTTTGGTCCCTTAACAAGTGGGAGGCACATATGCAAACTGTTGTAATTCCTACACCGTTCACCTGATTTGGATGTAAATACCCTCAAATTAAAGCTGACAGTCTGCAGTTAAAGCACATCTTGTTCGTTTTATTTCAAATCCATTGTGGTGATGTATAGAGCCAAAAATGTTAGAATTGTGTCGATGTCCCAATATTTATGGACCTGACTGTAGGTGACAAAAACTATTGGGTTATATTAACCCGCCCTTACTATATCGAAAATAACATGATAAATACGTTTTTTTTACCTTAATATCTACATTAAATCACATTGCTAATTGCATATTGTACTTGTTGTAGCTTAAATACTGAAATTTAAACTTAAACCAGTACTTTTTTTAACTTTTGGAAATGCCAGTAAAATGTGGGTGTCGTGCCAGTGAATTTTAATCTGATAGGTTGGCAACACTGCACAGTACTCAGCGGAAATATCAGTGTCATATGATTTTTTTTTTTCTTACTTAATGCTAAATGTGTCGTTTTTCACTATAAACCAGATCAATGTGGCTTTGATCACTCTCCACTGGCCACACCCACCTTTTCCCACAGTGCATTATGCACGCCACATTCCTCCCCATTACAAATTGTCCTTCTTTGTCATGTTCAAAAGGGTTCTCCAAACAAAGCGTAGTCACCTACATCATGAAGGAGATGGATGTCCAGGTGTCTGGACATCCGTGGTGAAACAGACACCACAGATATATATATATATATATATACCTGTATGTTTCACTCAAATGAGCATACAAGTTTATTCTATTGAAGAGATGAAAGGGGCAGGAAAGTGTGGACCAGCAGCTCCTTGTACCAACTTATATGTGGGATGACAATAACTTAGACAATGTTCCCAGACCTACTTCCCACGTAATCCCTAGTGGGACAGTCAGTCAGGGCTGTTGGCATCTGCCATAAGCATCTTAACAGCAAAAGTAATGCCAGAACAAATAATAGAAATAGTATAGGAGTATAATAAAACTAGTAAATAAAATGCACAAACGTAGACAATGGGCTTTATTTACTAAAGCTGGCGAGTGCAAAATCAGTCTCACTTCTGCATAGAAACCAATCAGCTTTAACCTCAGCTTGTTCAATTAACCCTTGGCAATATAACATGAAAGTTGCTTGGTTACTATGCAGAAGTGAGCCTGATTTTGCACTCTCCAGCTTTAGTAAATGAACCTCTGTGGGCCATGTTAAAACAGCAGAGGGCAGCATTTATTTAACTTTGATGCTGGTGGAATGTAGACAGTTATTGCAGCAGTTTATATATTGAAGAATGTAGTCACTACTTTGTTTTGGAAAAATTATAGTTTTGTTGGTCTTCAGTCAATTGGCTTTTGTATGCCTGTAAAGTTTCCAATATTTAAATAAACTATAAATTGTACACATGGAACAGCAGGCAGCAGTTTAAATATCAAAAAAATAAAACAGGCACTACACCAGGTTGGATAGAAAATTGTCCGCTGTCGTTTATTATTGTTTTACAAAGCCAGTTTATTGATAAAATGTCCTCAATAGATTTATTTAAATAACACTCATAACGTCTTAGCCAATATGACTTAAGCCATAAACAAACTCAACTTAAAATACCCCCTTAAGAATATAATGGCATTAAAGCGGTAGTAAACAAATCCTGAAAATCAATGTAGCCAGTACACAAAAGCTTTTTACATGAATCTGCTTCATTATTTACCCCCCCGGTTTTGTCTTACTTTTTTTGCAGCATATTTTGTGTTCCTTGTATCCAGTCGGCAGCTGGTGCCATGTTAGTTTATGCCTTGTGCATCTGTAGTGTATTTTACTTCTGCCCTTTCTGTCAGCAATGGCTGAAATCTCACACATGGGCATTGCAAGTCCCATTGGATGATTCAGGAAGTTGTAAATGCAATGCCGGAGAAAGTGGATCAAGCAGGCATGGCATCTTCCAGAAAGGGCAGACAACATACAGATCACGCTGTGAATCAATGCAAATATGCGCTTGCACCGGTGACGTCATCACAGAGAACATTGATTGATTGCTGAAGAACGGCAAAGGTTAGGCAGAATATAAAAACAGCATATACATTGTTTCTGGGGGATTTAAATGGAGGAAAGTCACATTGGAGAGTTTACTACCACTTTAAATGAATAACTCAAGCTGTATTCAAAATACTTTAAAAATGCAGCTTAAGCTGCCAGACCAACTATCCCCTTTGAATTCAAAGGTGACACCACCACACAATAAATGGCTGCAACAGACTGGGAGGGGAGAACCATAGCCTACGCCTTCTGAGGTGACTGAGTGGCAAAGGACAGGAACCCCTTTTTATACCCCCCAAGGGGGGGTTCTAAAATGTTCTCTGAAGGTCACGTGACCTTAAAGAAGCTTCCCCATGCACCCCACGGATGTGGGGTGCCTTGAAACTGAACTGCCTCAGTCCCATGAGAAAGGGAGGCCCCTTTTCCCTTTAATGGGACAACAGGGAGCAGTTTAAATATCAAATAAATAAAACGTGCACTACACCAGGTTGGAAAAAATTGTCCGTGGCCATTAAATATTGGTTAAAAAAGTTCTCATAAGGTTTATTTAAATAACAAATAGCACTCATAACAGCTTAGTCACTACGCCTCAAGCCGTAATTAAACTCAATAACTTAAAATACCCATAAGACAGGTGGGAAAAAACCCACCTGTCACCAAGACCCCCACACCGTAGCCATTTAAATGCAGGTATGCAGGCCTGCATTGTAGATATCCAACCCAGTATCTGAAAGGTGGACCACATCATCCCTATATAGACCAGGGAGACAAACTTTGAGCTCTGTATATCTATAAGAAAAACTTTGGAATGACATTAAAAACTTAAACTGCCTTGTTCAACCTTTTCCTAATTTTCTCAAGAGGATGGAGGGAGCAAGATTTCAACCATTGCAAATGTGGGATGGCTTCAGAAAAGACAACCACTGTATGAGGGGAGACATGTTGAAAGCTGAGGATGTCATCCCAGATGCTAAAAATCAAGTCTAGCATTTTAATTTGGCCTATGTCATTACCCCTCACATGAATAACCAAAATATCTGGGGCAGGCCAACACTGGTATAGTCTACCTATTTCAAGGAATAGGTCAGACCGGACCATGCTGCATCTGTAACTCCAAAATACATTGAATCTTGTGGGGTCTAAATCCACGTTCTAAGAATATATTTGCTTGTGGGCCCAATAGATGAATGAGTGACTTAGTAGCCACACAGTGTGCAAAGGACCTAAAATAAGTTAAATAGAAAAATTATGGTGAACATAAAGCTGAAAGCTATTAGACTTTCAGCTACTTATTTTTTTGATAATGCCAGTAACAAAAGGTAATCGCAAAGCCTCAATGGCTGCACCAATTCTAAATAAATGAGATGTGAGATGAATGTGTTCCAAGATCAAAGCTTTCTGGCATTAAAGAAACACACTAAGGAACTGATATTTGGTTAGCGGGGTCCCATCTGCATGAATAAAAAAATTGTCTTTCAAGAGCTGGCTGGAGTCTCAGATATGAATTTAACAGAAAAACTGGGCATATATCAGAATCCCTGCATGAATGTAAATTAAACCAGCTACCTTTCCCAAATTGGTCAGATTGTGACAGAACGCTGTGCCCAACCCCTGCTCCTCTCACCAACTCGTGATAAAGGACCAGCCAATCTCGCATCGAGCTGTCGCTTGCGTAACAATGCCACTCTCAGCTGCACCCTGCACAAAGATTTTCCAGCTCACGGGACCACAATCTGTGTGCCAGCAGCCTGAGAGCGATTGTTACTGGGTTAAGTTAATTACACAATTAACCCTTCACACTGCCACCACCACCTTTTTACAGAGAAGGAGGAATCTCACAAATCCTAGCAATAACACAATGATATTAGCATAAGTGTCTGCAACACACACTGTCACCACAGACAAGTATGTTCAGAGGATTATTGCATACAGTAGCACTCTTCAAGAGACAGGGATTCTTTAGTTTGCATTAAAACCTTTAAAGACAGTTTCAACACTTTTCAAAATAGGGTTTATTACTAAAAAGGTCAAAATGGTGCAATTAAAATATTTACAGAAAACTATGTTACAAAGACATAAAGAGAACAATAATGCAACAGATAATGCAACGATAATGCAAATAAAAGAAAGGAGTTACGAAGGCAGAATACTTGCAAAGTCTTGGTTAAGCAAAGTCCAATTGTCTAAGCAAAAATGTTGCCTTGGCTCTCAAGTCCGTTAAGATGTTTCTTGATTTATGTTAAATGAAAGCTCCCTTCACCAGGCTTGTCAGTCCTTTTCTATGATATTAAAGGGGTGTCGTCTGAGAACAATTGACCAATCATCCAGTTTAGGGGATGGGTGCTAGGAGGTTACCAAGTTTATGACCAAGTCCCAACTACAATTTCATACTAATATTAATAACTTCCAATACGTGCAGGTAATATTCTAGCAACTGGCAGATTAATATTCAGAATTATATTTCAAACCCAGGGATACCAAACACAGTGTACCTTTGTCACCCATTCCTATATGCTAACATAGTCATGTAGGACCTGGATTGGTTCATCATGAAATGCCCTATTCAAATATATACCTAATATTAATGTGCCCAGTTGCTGTTGAATTCTATGAATTGTGGAATGGGTACATGTGGAATAGATGTTTTATGGCACACTCTGCATTCCTAGAGCTCTAATGGCCTAACAGGTCATGAGGAAAGTGTATTTGCAAAATAGACATTCTGTCAAGACTAATTAGTGGTTTACAGCTCTGGAGCTGGCCTCTATTTGTGTTTTATTGAAGATAAGAGGCTCTTTTGAAGTTCTTTACAACTTATAGCCACAAATTCCATTTCCTAGAGGAGGGAGGAGGGAGGAAGGGAGAAAGATGACTGTTCATGAAAAACAAATATGGCTGAGACCTTAACAAGATGGCTGTTGCGTACAGCTTCCATGTCTCTATTGCGCATAATCGTTACACAGATACATTTTCTAACCCAACTAGCGCTGACCATAAAGTCAGCGAACTGAAGGTCAGAGTTAGTTTGTTTATTGGCCAGAATGGTCTCAGAGATCCTAAGGGCAGCAAAAAAAGAAACAGAAAAAACTGCCTTAAAAAGTGTAGCTTCAAAGGCTGACCAGCAAACAGATTCTGCCAAAACATAACAAATAGTGCAGCGCTAGAAAGTGATATAAACATATGGTTGCACCAGTATGTGTGGTGCAAAATTCTATAGATCTTAGCAAGCGGTATAGGCCACATATGATGTGTATGACTTTCCCAATAAAAATGCAGTGAAGGCGTGTACCACACACGCCTCCAGTTCTCTATATAAACGCACAATAAAATTGCACAATGAACAATACAATGATGGTTCAATAAAAGTTCAGTGATCAGAAAAAGCCACAAATGAGTAGAAGAAGGCTTGATAAGATCCCCGTGGTACATATAGTCCGGTGTTATGCAGAAAAACGAGTAAATTGCGCACTCACCGGAAGCACAATTTAATTGCGCATTTGTGTCATATACACCAAAGGTCACTCCAGTTGTAGATGGAAAGAAGCTCAGATCGGATGACTCCGTGAAGAGGGGTGCAACATCTGGGGGTCCCTTGTGGTAGACCTGGCTCCAAACAGGATCAGCTGAAAATTATTCAGGGCCCTGGGACAATCGCCTTGTGGTCCTGAGGAGTTAAATGCTCGATATGCTCTTTAGTAGAGGTGGGACCACTAATCAGTGCTTTCCCTGTATCTTTACTGGTGGCTTGGTGTTAACAGTTCTGACTTCCCTCAGTAAAGTCCAGTCTTGTTACAAATCCTCCCCATTACTCCTGTTAATGATTAAGCCATCAGTACCACAGTATTACTTGGTTTCTCCCCAGTCTGTCCTGCACAGAAATCTGGTTCCAGGTTGGAGCTTACAAAGCCCCTCGAGAACCTCCAGGGTGAAAGGCCTGCATTTGTACCTAACAAGATTATCTTTCTTGTAACCTTTCAAAGTCTAAAACAAGAGGATAAATTGTGTAGTTTAAAAAAAGAACAAAATTCCAGAAATAATTTTACTTTATGTGAGCCCACAAATAACCTTCATCTAAATTTAAATTCAAGAACAACAAAATGAAACCTTCATAAAACTAACTATGTGTGAGACCAAGAATTGAAAAAACAAAGCCACAACAACCAGGCTGATTGATATCCCACCCAAGTTGAAGGAGCCACCAATTTCTTAACCTTTTCCTTAACCAGGCTCAAATAAGCTCCCATAAATGAGATGGACATGTCAGCCCACTGGATTTGCATCTGGCATCAAGGTAAAGAATCGGATCAAATCATTAGATTTGCCAGAAATATGCTTAGCCTTGATTCAAATATTCAGGCATTTAAAAATTAAATATCTCAACAAAGCAATGACAGATAGAGAGTTTGAAGTTAAGCAATTTATTGCATAAACCACTCCCTTATTATCACTGCTAAATAGAATACGTTTATTTTTAATACTCTCACCCCAAAGCTGAATTGCAACAATGATCGGAAATAATTCAAGTTACACCAAGTTGCATAAATATTCTTTAAGTTGCCAAGCAGGATCCCAATGTTCTGCACACTAATGTTTCTTCCAAAGAGGTGCAAAGCCTAAGGAACTGCCTGAGTCACTAAAGAGGCAGAAATCCCAGGCTAAAACAAAATCTTGTTGCCAGTTGCCCTGCCATTGAAATGTTAATAACCGTCCAAGAATAACCTATTGAATTGAAACATGGGTGTTAATGGCTAACAGTCTGAATGCTGATTTTATCTCTGCTTTAGACAGCAGGACTTCGAACCAAGGACTTTAAGCATGACTAGAGAGTCCCTGAGAGATGCCTAAGAAACAGACAACAAGCTCTCCTGAATCTGGTCATTGAGGGAACTACCATTAGGGAAAGAAAAATGGTAGGTCAATCTATATGTGTTGGGTTTCTTTTTGGAAACTATACCCAAAGGGGAAATTTGGAAATGACAAAAAGGAGGGGAAATAAAAGGGCCTTCAATTTTCCTTCTTGAAATGCTTTAAAACATTTTTCCCTGACTACCAGCTTCAAACCATCAATTGACTTAATATTCTGAACAACTTTGCAACCTTCACCAGAAGATTTGGGCAAGAAAAAAACTTACTGAAATCCATTAAATAGAAGTAGGGCTGTCTGTCTATTGGAGTACTCCTAAAGCCAAGGAAGTGTTGCATGCAACCTCATAGGAGTTATTGCCTTTGGGAATAGATTCTCTTCCTGTCTGCTTAGACATTTTTCTAAAACATTTCAGAATCGGATGAGCTCCAGTGCAAAAGGCACATTCGTACCAGTATGTTTACCACTGCTCAAGGTAGAGAGACTCCCAATCTCCAAGTACAACTCCTCCTGTAGGTGCTAGCCTAGCTTGTGTGCTGCATAGATGAGAACAAAGGACGTCCAATCGGCTGCACTCTAAACAATCCACTTTATTGAACCAGGATAAAACCAATACAGGCAGTGGAAATACAGTGGGGGGCTGTCATTAAAGTTAAAACACACTACGCACTCCTATATACTGAGATGGAACTCGAGGTTGCGGGTGCTGGTTGCCTAGTATACTGCGGTCCAGGGGCGGACTGACAACTCATGGGGCCCCCGGGCAATAGGGAATCATGGGGCCCCTGTGTCCTTGCCCAAACTCAAAAAAGCCTATGAAAAAGGTACCAGGGGCATCTCATGGGGCCCCCTACTGACCCCGGGCCCTTGGGCAGTGCCCAAGTTTCCAAATGGTCAGTCCGCCCCTGCTGCGGTCTCTGAAGTAGAAAATGATTCAGCCAGAGGCCGACCCCCATTTAAGAGAATTGAAGTGAAATGAAAGTTTCTGATGAAAATACTCATCATACGCTAGCCCAGCGGCACCCCCAAAGTTTTTCTATGCCCCTAACACAATGTCAATGTGCTAAATAAAAAGACCAAATCTCTTTTCTGGATACTTTTCGCACATTACACTTGAAAAATTACAGAAAGCCTGCCAACCAATTGTTAAAAAGTTTGGTTACCAGCCTTTTTCTATCAATGTCAGGTTTGTCATTCTTTCTGTCAGCTCTAGGCATAAACTCTTTAGCAGAAGAGAGAAGTGATCAAATATCAACAAATTCCCCATCCCCCCTCCCTGCCAAATCTTATCCTTTAAGCTGAGAGAAAGGTGAAAACCAAGCAGTGACAACACACCTGGTAGTGCCTCCTTCAAACAGGTCTCAGGAACATTTTGACATTTTATAGTGTTGCAATCTGCAGTTGAGGATGTCTGAAAAGACGAAGCAGAAAGGTTTGATGGACAGTTAAGAATAGAGCCACTAGGCAGCGACCAAGCCACAGCCGCAGGATCCTCAACTGCATGCTCAACAGGGAAATTCGCATTACTGTCAGAAGAGACAGGTAAATTAAAACCAAAGCTAGAAGAATTATTAACATCAGAAACAGTTAATTTAACACTACCCCTAGCGGAATCGAATCCCCTAACTGCTCTAACTAAAGGCTCAGTAAACACAGACAATAAATGAGGAGGAAACTCACCAGCAACAGGTATAGATGGAGGGGCTCCTGCATGCTGATCAGCTGTAGAGCAGACCACAGGGATGAATCTCCTGACATCTTGCTACAGAGTAGAAGGGCGCTGTGACAGCTTTAGTGGCAATCTTCTTTTTTCCTTTCTGGTATCTTCTGGTGTCCCTTGTCTCCTAGGTGACACTTCTTGAATTGGGGTCCTTCTTCGGGCAACTCCACCCCTGGCCCTGCTTCCAGTCATTCATTGCCTGTGAGGTGAGGACTTCACAGCGCTCCTGGCAGAAACAGTGCAGGCAGTAAGGAGAAGTACCCTTTTCTCTGTGAGTGCCGCCTCTTCGCTGGGCCCTTGGCCTGGAAGTAACATGGCCCCTCTGCTGGTGACCTGGATACTCTTTTAAGGGTTCCATTTCCTCTTCTTCCAGTCACAACATGGGGCTCCGATCTCCCTCTCCTCCAGCATGAGAAGCGGCTCTGGTGGCGACGGTTGCAACATCAGTGGATGTGGTGGCGGCGGTGGGATTGGTGGCTGCTCCTTCGGACAAATCTTAAACCGAAGACCGCAGTAAGTTCAGACACCTTTAAAGCCATTCTTCCCCGTCTTCCTCGACAGATCTCTCAATCAGTCACTTCAGAAGAATCTTCATCTTCAGAAAGCGCTGTTTGCTCTTTGGGGAGAACTCCCTGAGCACCAAAGCCTATGCCTTCTAAGGGAACTGAGCAGGAACCCCTTTTTTACCCCTAAAGGGGGTTATAGAATGTTCTGTAAAGGTCACGTGACCTTCCAGAAGTGTTCCTAGGCCATGAAACCACACTGCCGCAGTCCCATGAAGAAAGGGGGGGGCCTAGAAACCTTTTTGCCCCACTTTTCCCCTCATTACAGTGCTATGTGGGGTGCTTTGTTTCATGATGCTATGGGACAGTTCCCCATGGGGCCTTGCATAAATCTTGTATCTTCTGCTGGTCATCATTATAAACTCAAAAAAATCTAGTTCTGCTATAAAAAAAATATATGCTATATATCCCATATCAAGAAAAGGAGGAAAGAAATGAGTACCAAAACTGAACTATTTGTGACACATAGGTTCTCTGTTCTGCTTGCAATTTTGTTCAGCTTCCTTTGTGACCTACTCACCTTTGCCACGCTGCAAACCCAGGGTAATAATTCTGGTTATGGATTTACTAGCTCTGCTAAATCCTGGTTCAGCTTCAGAGCTCAGTTTGCTTTTTCCTTTTAGACATTTTGCAGGCATGTGGCAGGCAGTTTTTCTGGATTCTTCCAAGAGCCTACAAAGATTGTGCTTAACACTCAATATTACTTACATCATGAGGCTCCATGCACACTAGCGTTTCTTTTAAGCTCAAAAACCGCTGGATACAAAACGCTGGTAACAGCATTTTTTAGTAGCATGTTAGTAGTGTTTTAATTAGTGGTGCACCAAAATGAAAATTCTGGTGCCGAAACCAAAAATTCAAAATGCACTTGGCCAAAACACAGAAACCGAAACCAAGATGCACAGTTTTTAAAAATGAATATATATTTTTTGGAAAAAAATACACTGATTAAAAAAAAAACAAAAAAACCCCAATATATACCCCAATTTTGTTGTAAAATATGAAAGAGGATGTTATGGTGAGTAAATAGATACCCAACATGTCACACTTCGAAATTGCGCACTCACGTGGAATGGCGTGAAAATGTGGTATCCAAAAATCTCCATGGGTGATGCTTTAAACAGTTCAACAGGTTAGCAGTGTAACGTTACAGAGTAGGTCTAGTGCTAGAATTATTGCTCTTGCTCTAATGTTACCTGGCGATACCTCACGTGTGTGGTTTGAACACAATTTACATATGTGGGCGTGGCCTACATATGCGTTCACCACTATGTGCGAGCACGGGGGGATGGGGGCACTTTAAACTTTTTAAAAATGTCTTTAATGTTTTTTTTTTTTTTTTTTTGCACTGTACCTTTAAAAAAATGTTATCACTTTTATTCTTATCACAAGAAATGCATGCATCCCTTGTGATAGAAATAATTAGTGACAGGTCCTCTTTATGGAGAGATATGGTGTAACAGTATAGGCACTTATTTTTAATGTTTTAGATAGCGATACCTGCAAAAGGGGTCAGCATGCAGGGATCTAGCAGGACTTCATTTTCTGACTAAAGTTCCACTTTAACTATAATCACTTGCGCTATAGAGGATTTACCCCCCTTCCTGACCAGGCCATTTTTTTGCGATACGGAGCTGTGTTACTTTAACTGACAATTGCGCAGTCATGCAACGCTGTACATAAATACATTTATATCAGTTTTTTCCCCACAAATAAAGCTTTATTTTCGTGGTATTTGATCACCTCTGCGGTTTTTATTTTTTGCGCTATAAAACATAATTAGACCAACAATTTTGAAAAAATAAAAACAATATTGTTTCCTTTTTGCTATAAAACATATCCAATAAAATAAATTTAAAAAATCAAGTGGTTAAATACACTAACAAACTGAAGCCAAATTCCAGCTCACACTGCAGTTACACAAGCAGTTACAGAAACAGTTTTTTTTTTGGGGGGGGGGGATAAAGGTTTTGCAACAAACAAATTAACACCTTCCCGCTGGCCGTACGCATGTATGTTGTTTTGTTGGAAAGCAACAAAATTACTGGTTGGATCACTAGGTGAAAATAATGAAAAGAAAACATAAAAAGAATACTAATGCAGGTAGCTCAGGGCTGGGGGAGGGGCCTGAGCATGGCGCCGTGAGCCCGGGACGCAGGGGAGCCAAAGGCTGCAGCAGGACTGCCTTACTAAGAGTATAAATTCCCTCTGACCTACCTTGTGGGTCATTCTGGGAGCCGAGTGGACGTGAGCAGAGGGAGGGGGGGTTTGCAATCTCCCCCTGTGGTGGAACGGTGAGCAGCAGTGACCGGAGCAGCAGGGGGGCACCCAGGTGGCAGTCTTGGGGGAATCCCAGACTGCCTGCAGAGGAGAGGACAAGAGGCTGAACTACCAGCAAGTGGGGAGGCGGCTGTGTCCATGCATGTGTGTCCCTGTACCTGTATATGTGCCTGGAAGTTGCAGGAGGGTAGTGCTGTTGTCGGGCTCCTGTAGAGTGGAGGTGCTGCAGCGGATCCTTGGAGCTCTCAGAGGGACTGAGGACAGATCCTTCAGTTTTTTTTGGGGGGGGGGTTTTATTGACATCATATGGAGAGGATCTGTCAACAGCAAAAGTAGTCTTGAACTTACAGATTCCCCACCCAGATCATCCATCCATTCACCCATCCATTCATCCATAATGCAGCTACCACATCTAAGAACTGGTAAGCTGCATTATATTAAATATTTACATTTGGGTTTAATACCACTTTAAGATGACCAATTTACTGTAATTAAAGTTTGTAAAAAAGCAAAAGTAATATCTGAAGCGTGGTTGTGCACAGTTTACACATGTAGATTTATGTATTTTTAAATTAACCTTTACTGCATTTATTAATTCACAATGTCTCCAAGAACAATATTGTCCTGTCCTGTTTAACAGCATGTTTGTTTCCCTGTGCTTACTTGAGTTTCCTTCATAACATTTTCTCCATAAACATACCTAAAAAATCTGGGTCACTTTTGAGTACCCCAAGTAGAGTAGTAATGTACAGCGCCATGGCAAACTGAGTTTCAAAATTGAGTTTTACCAGTGGGAGAGGCATGCAGCATGGTTAAAGTTGTCCCACAGACATGTAAAACTTCAGAACATCTTCAGCATTCATTTCATATATTCGTTGGTCCAGGTGGATTAAAATAATGTTGCCGTTTTTCCAGAAGATTGCTATATACAGTATTTGATATATTATCGAATCGGACGGATTGGAATTGGAAGGATTTAATATTTTCAGACATTTGTCTAACCCACCAAGAGAAATGGCATGAGCTGATTGGGCAATACTGACTGGCATCACGTGCATCCAAAATTAACAAATGGAATTAAATTCGGATCCATTCATTATTTAAATCTGAATTATTGAACAAATTTGAAAGTTTAATTAATTTTTCCATGGGCCCAAACTACTATCGCATCATGTGACCTCATCTCATCCTCATTTGTTGCTATGTAAATTTGGAGATTCATATACATCCGAATCTACGAAAATGAAATGTTTGTCTGAAAAACAGATTGAAACGAAATGCACATGTCTAGTGGAATGCCTTACACTGCTTTGTACTGAAAAAAGTAGGCTGATTGCACTTTTTTTTTTCAGCACATACCACCCGCACACCACCGCAATGGGATGAGATTGTGCTGGAAAAACTGTCCAATGCAGGCTCATCAGACCTGGTGTAAATGGACCCTTACAAAGTTTTGGCCAGTTACTTTATTGGCCAAGTATGTACAGGCATACAGGAATTTATCCTCAGATTAAAGTTTAATAGTATGAAATGGTTCCCAGTATACTTTTCATATGAATAAACATTTATGCATACGTACGAACACACTCAAACAGGCACATGTGCGTGTGCGTACACACATACACACACATTGAAACAGCAACATTAGATATTATAGAAATAGTTTCACAAAATGGCTTCAGGTCTTTTCAGGTTATAAGATGACAATCTGGAATTCTAAGTTTCTTGTTTTTCTAGAAGCTCAAGTACATATTCTCAGTCCACTCTTAAATTTATAGCGCCATTTGGTAAACAAATTACTGTTTTATTTCTGTACAAAAGCTAATAATTCAGTTCTCTCATTGTCTATTCAAAATGATCTCAGTTTAAAGTATTAAAGTACATACTGTTTAAATAATTTTGCAAGGGTGAGTGCATTTTCCATTTTTTATCTAGATTTAATGTGACATGTATAATCCATTACAATTAATATTTAACATGTTCTATTCAGATATGCAATGTGTTTAAAGTATGTCTTCTTTTTTTTAATTACAAAACACCTAGAGTCTAACTTTCCAAGAACACTCATAAAATAAAATGAGTCAAATAAATGGTCCTGCATCCAGTTTGGAGCACCAGATACAGACTTAATGGGTGTAATCTGCCCATTTTACTAGACTGGCTGTACTGCCTTACAGATGTTCCCCTAGTGATCTGTGATCCATTAAGCTGTGGCAAAGCACTCTATATCCCTACTAAAATGTAGCTGTGCCTTCATTTTAGTTCTATTTGCCTAAATATTTTTCAACAGTCTTTCAGATTTGTAGTATGAATATACATACCTACCACCGTATAGAAAAAATTCATAGAATGCTCACACCTTTCAAAACCTGACTGCATTTATTTACAAAAAAAAAAAAACAGGATGCAGTAGGGAACAGTATGAAACTCTGTTAGCTTTTATTGTGTCTGTGCCCCCTTCTAGGAAGATTTACTCATTTCCTATAGTTTTGATGACTGTGGAGAAGAAGAGAAAAAGGAATTTTCCCCAGTGGGGACGCACATGGCAATAAACACAACCTAACAATAAGGAAAGATTATACTGTATGTCTCTATCTCCTTTAGAACTTTTTGCCTATGATGGGTGTCAATCAAAACATAAAAACCATCTATAGAGCATGACAATTATTTGAGTAATATTCCACTTAATCCATAAAAAAGTAGACCTGTCATTTCTATGTCTTCAGCCTGGCCTGAGGACCTACCTCCTTGCCTGCACATAGCTGCAAATGGTTTTTTTGGCACCAAGTCAGCTTCAAATGTTAGAAAACTCTAATATGCAACTACTGTAATTTCTTAATGTTTAAAGTTGGCTCATGCCCCCCTATCTCCCCACCTCCCATTTGGACATGGGGGTAGGGCAGCTTGTTTTGACACCTTTAAAAAGTGTTTGCATTTTTATATTGGAGCACCCCAAGAATTTGGGCACCTGGGACTCTCAATAAGACATTAACAAGATATGTAAGCATCACTAGGTGCCTGCATTTTTGTCTTGAGGTCAGTTTAGGAAAAAAATGTAGAAATGACAGGTGTATTGTAAAAAAAAAATCTGGTTAATTGAATTAAGGTTCAGACAACTCATTGACCAGTTTGGTTAGTGATAGGGTTTAAGAGTGCAGCATTGTGGCAACTAGCAAACCTGAGCACTCAAGAACCAGTTTAGTGACTTTAGGTGCTGTAGACGTTCTGTATCACTATGGCACTATTGGGCTAAATAATATAAAATGAGGAAATAAATATCTTGTGTGTATTTCATAGCAAACTAATTCCATCTGACATTTTTCTATTTCAGGTCTGAAAATGAGAAAAATGGACTAGTGGACATGTTTACCTTTGTCCACTTTTCAAAATAAGCCAATATATGAGCTTCAGCTATGGAAACTCTGATGCAGTTGAACAAGCCATTAGGCTGCATAAACACAGTGTTGCAGTTTATTTTAATTCTGACACAGAAAACACTTTAACAGGGTGAACTGTAATATACATAAGCTTGGCATAAATCAGTTTGGAGTGGAATGGAATGAAAAGCAGTCAAACTGAGGCTTGTGAATTACAATGAAGTTACATTTTGAAATTATTAATAATCTGCAGATTCACCAAATAACAGATCCTCATAATTGTTGACATTCCTAATTTTTACAGTATGTAACTAATTGAATACTGCTAAGTACACTCAGGAGCTGAGAGAAAGTAGGGATGAATTACTAAAGGAGCATAGGCCGAACGCTTAGCCAAGTGAATTTTCACTTAACTTACTGAATGAAATGAAGTAGTGCTGACTTCAGCCACCCAAGCGTGTTTAATCAAAAACCCTGTTGTTTTTTTTTTTTTTTCGTTTTCCTTGTAATTCCTTGTATTACTTGCAAAGTGCATTTGCACCATGCTCATTAAGCTGAATGATATTTTCCAGGGCAGGATGTAAGCATCCAGGGCCTTTCAGCTGTGATTTCACATTCCCAGCACCACACAGCCCTTATTCCAAAAACATTCACCAGGTCCTTTTCTTTTGGTGCATGCAAGCCGTAGTCCTGTTTACTCTTATGGTTGGTCCATATTCAACTCCTCTGTGACAAATAAACTATCCCGCAAGTCCTTTGCAGTTAAAAGACAGTACAGCTTTGCATATTCGACCAATCTACAAGCATTTTCATCTAATATTTTCTTTACTTAACCACATATATTCTTACCCTTAAACCTGGTTCACACTGTGCTGGCTGGTTGCGAGTCTGGGAATCACATCTGTTCCTGCACCTACAACGACCCACAGCCAAATTGCGCTGCTCTTATGTGACACGTGGGGCTGCCATTGATTCTGAATGGCACCCCCACGCATCTCAGCCCGCAACGCATTTGCAGGTGCGGTAACTGCAGGGAAATTGCAGAGTCAAAAAGACCATGCAATTTCCCTATGGGTGAATTTTTTAAAAAGTGCATGCACTTTTTTTTGCGGAAAATGCAGGCATGGCAGCCCATTCATTTGAGGCCACATGGCCCGTAGAAGTGTGAACCAGGACTGAAAATTTTCTGCTCAGCTTTCTAAGTTTTTCAATTAAAAGATTTTGAGTAAGAGTGTGGCAATAAGGCCACCGAAAAAGTAAACTTTGGCCAGGTCATCATTTGGCCATCTTAAAGTTCAATTTGACTTTACTTTTACTGCTACTTCTACTTTACATTTTCTGCCTTCTTCCATGTATATTAATTGTGTGACCGATTAATGTGATCCCACACAGACTTCTATGAGGCTATCCCTCAAAACTAGAGATGCTCAGTAGATGGACCATAGAGATTTCTGAGGGTTTACTGTGCAGGTAAGGTGAAGATTTTGGCCAAAGGGTGTAAACCTACCGAGATAGGTAAGTAGCTGGTGGGGAGGGTTGTGTAGTTGGGACTAGGCAAGATGGGTGAAGTATATTTTGTAGAAAGGCCAATGCGCACATGTCCAAATTGATGCAGCAAAGTATTGCATTTTGCTGAACAAGAATGCATATCAAGTAGGAATCCTATTTTTTCCTATGTGGATGGTTCACATCTGTAAGCTGCAACTTAGTGTGAAAGACTAATGAAAACTCTATGGGCCCATTCACATCAGCACATGTACGTTACCATATGTGCTGTATGCACAGGCTGATAAAGGTCCATTCACACCATTTGCAAGGGAATGCGGTGGGCAATCCCGATGCAGACAGTGCATTTTACTTTATTTCCTATGGTGTCAGTTTGCTCTGTGGTGTTGCAGTGGTGTGTTCTAAAAAATGTACTGCATGCACTACTTTTTTTTTTCAGTGCAGCGGGATGTGGCAGGAACCACCGCATTCCAACACTTTTCAAATTCTAACAAAAAAAAGAGAAAAAGTAAGCAATGTAATATGCCAGGATAGGTGCTTCACCACTGACTCCTCTCAGAGCACCAGTGGTCATGAATTCAGTCTGGCTGCTGGTGTGAAGGGACTGTGAAAAAGAATGCCTTTATCTCCTTTATTTGTTTTTTGGAGTACAGCTTTGTGTTCAAATTGTTGCTGGGTGTTTACAAACTCTAATTGGTTACATGGATTCCGCCAGGGCAACACAAACAACTGTATAACACACACACACATATACACACACTATATTGCCTTTACACACACATGAACTTTATTGGCATCCCAGTCTTAGTCCTTAGGGTTCAATATTGAGTTGTCCACCCTTTGTAACTAAAACAGCTTCAACTCTTCTGGGAAGGCTGTCCACAAGGTTTAGGAGTGTGTCTAATGGTTGAAAAGTTGTCTGTCCAATACGGTCACTGCAGGCCGATTGGGCAGAGGATTAAACAAACACAGTAGCGTCTCTTTAGAGGCAGGAATTCATAAATTGCAATTAAGTGCTTTAGAAACAGTTTAACACTTTCAGAAAGAAAGATTTATTACTAAAAGAGTCAAACATATGCAGTAAAATATTTACAGAAAAAGATGTAACTAAGACATATATATATATATACACACAAAGAACCATAGCACAGCAGAGAGATAATAGGAAGGAAGTTAAAGGGTTAGGTTACTTGCCATTTAAGCCTTTGATGTAAGCAGATCCAAGTTGCAGAGCAGAATGGTGCTTTGATCTCCCGCTGTTACGATTGAAAAAATGGGAGAAGTCTTCAACTTAACTTTTTAGGCCTGCTAGCCTGTTTTTAAAGTCCCCCAGCAGGGGGGTGACTCTGAGTAACTGACCAATACTCTGTTTAGGGAGGGATCGTCGGGTGAACTTTGAATTAGAACCAATATCTCTCATAATCCATGATATGAAACATAGGGGACAAACTGACTTGAGGAATGTTCATTTAATTCTGTCACCTACGCTGCTAGGTTTTATGAGGTTACAATCTCTTTCGATTCCTGGGAAAAGCTGCCTAATCTCTGTTACGAGGTGAGAGATTACACATGTTCTTGGGCAGCTAGGCTCTGTTTCTCTTGGACCGCATTGTAGCTCTGGGCCCCCTGCTGCTCTACCAGCCAGTGACAGTTTTAACACACACAGAGCTGTCACTGTGCCTCTCAGGAAGGGAGGGGGAAGGAGAATGAGAAATGAGAGACACAATATATACTCCATACCAAGATGGAGGTGCCTACAAAATGGTTGAACTGCATACTTCACTGTGTTTTGTGCAGTTTTTGTGACACCATGCTTGAATTCACTGAGCTCCCGAAAGCGACCCATTCTTTCACAAATGTTTGTAAAAGCAGTCTGCATGCCTAGGTACTTGATTTTGTACACCTGTAGCCATGGAGGTGATTGGAACACTTGAATTAAATGATTTTTAGGTGAGTCCCAATACTTTTGGAAATATAATATATATATATATATATATATATATATATATATATTTATTTTCAAATATATATAAATATTATATATATTTAAATATTTCGCATATTGAAGATATTTAGCAGTAAGTGCTGGCTAGATCCTTCTGTGGATATGTGCCAAAAATAAAGGTCACTGAAGAAGAAATACATCACTTGTTTATAGAGGTTTGAACTAGTAATGTATTTATACTACACAGTCACCACACTAATAAACGCATTAGAACTGTTTATGTCTCAGTCCCTAGTTATCATAACACTAAAATGGGGACACAGTAAGAACACTGTAAGCTGAAAGCTGCTCCCTCCTTACCTATTGTATCCGTCTGGATGTCTGTGGAATGCTCCATTACAAAGGGGTGCTCTGCAAAGGATGAAAATAACAAAAAAGTTAAAAGTGACAGCGCGCCGACACTAGTTTTGAAATACATAAAGATACTTCTGTTTGGCAAAGGACATTCTTGAGTCTCATTAAGCCTGTAGTTTAATCATCCACTACCTCATTAGACTGCTTTATGGTTCAACGTAAAATCTGGCAACACATTGACATGTTTTATCTAATGTACATGCATAAAATGGAAAATAACCCATGGCTAAAGAGCACTATGCATACATTATAGAATCAAAGAATTATTTCATCTGTCACAGCACACTTTTTCTTTAGGTATTAATGGCTCCACTGTAGATTTTATCATTATCTGATGATTTTTTAAGGACTACGCATAGTTGCAGTTTTGTCTCAATACATAGTTAATAAAAACTAAATTACATTAGCACAAAGGATAAGTGAGAAATTTGTAAAGCGATATTAAAGGTTAAAATTTTAAAATAAAACAATAATTTTATATTTGCCTGCTCTGTGCAATGGTTTTTCACAGAGCAGCCCCAATCCTCCTCTTCTTGGGTCCCTTGCCGGCACTCCTGGCTCCTCTTCTTCTCAGAGTTCCGCCATAGCAAGCCGTTCTCGAGCCCAGCTCCCTATTCACTGGCTGTTATTGACTCTCTCTCAGCCAATGAGGAAGCAGAGACCCGAAAGAGCAGTCGCTCTCATGCACATCACTGGATCGCGATTGGGTTCAGGTAAGTATTGGGGGGCTGCGGTTAGAGCTGCATACTTAAAAACCTTCAGCCTTTAGAACCACTTTAAATAAAGTGACAAATTTGTTGTTGTCACATTTGAACAATACCTAACTTGAGTATAGACAGGAATATGTGCTGGCTGATATATTAATAATTGTCTGTATTACAGTGGTAGTAAACAGGGCTTCCATCTTCACCAGGTCTTCCTTCCAGGTTTGTGGGTTTCGGCCATTTGAATGGCCGAGCCATGATGATGGCTTGCCATCCATCGACAGTGCAAAACAGGTGACTTTACTACAGCTTTACTGTAGATGTAGACCCAATCATGAAAATCCTATATATACTTTAACAATTTCAAATGACATTAAAGCCTTATTTCTTCTTCATCATGCTATTACTGGTCCCCAGAGCATTAGCGCTTCTTTCTTGTTTCCCTTGCAGGAGTCACCCTTGCTTGCTCACTCCTAGCTGGGACTAAAGTTGAATGTCCTGTGTCAACATAAACACACAGCTGCACTGCAAGTCACTCCCTGCTCCTGCATTCTCAAAGCTAATTGATGGGCAGTTGCAGGAGATTAAATCCCATATCTCACACAGTGAGCAGGTTCTCCAACAGGACGTTTGGGGAAGCTGTGCTGACAGATCTGAAGACAGTACCAGTGACTACTAAAAAATGTAAGTGCTTGTGCACATATGTAAATAAAATAATGTACTGGGTATTGTTTCCCTGGTTGTAGGGAATCTATTTGTTCAATAAAAGTGGCACATTTAACACTACTTTAATATACATTTCATAATTAAGTGTTCTTGCATAGCAAGGAACACTTATTGTTATCTCACAAGTATATTCTTATTCTTATTCTTATTAAGTGTTCTTGCATAGCAAGGAACACTTATTGTTATCTCACAAATATATTCTTATTAAGTGTTCTTGCATAGCAGGAACACTTATTGTTATCTCACAAATATATTCTTATTAAGTGTTCTTGCATAGCAAGGAACACTTATTGTTATCTCACATATATATTCTTATTCTTATTCTTATTATAGCCATATTTGCCACGCTAACTCCTCCCACAGTTTTTACACTACAAAGACAAGTAATATATCAAAACGTGCGCATTGATCCCGATCGGATTGCTATTACTTTGTGGAACGTTTCGCCAAATCGTTCAAGAAATATCGCGGTTTTTGCGGCGACATTTTCCCATAGGAATGCATTGAGCAGCACAGCACAGCTAGAGTGTGCAAAGGAAAAATCAGAAAAATCAGAACATGATTTGTAAACTGCCATCACTCTGCCATTTTCAAGCCCACCTACACATATCTTATATCAAAACGTTCAGCTAACCCTGCTGTCACTAAAAATGTTCACGGCTAGGACATACTCCTGATAGTTTTCAGAATATGACCATTTGTTTGCACATCACCCCTCCCATTGACTTTCATTGAAACTCCACTCTAGACACCAGACATTTTAAGGGACGTTTTTAAACTGCGACTGTGCCTTCATTTTTAATATTGCAGAGACATACTATACATCAAAATTTAGGTCTTTTTCTTGTGATTGTCGCAATATAAACCTTTTCACGGTAGCATTTATACTTTTAAAACTACAAGCGTTTGAAAATGGCAATCGCCAGTGAACTTGGCAAGTTTAAACAGCCTGTTTAGAGCAGAATTTGTCACACACCTGTGACTGACTGAGGTAACAGGTGCAAGCAAAGGTCACTCAGGGGGCAGCTGAGTCACATTAGAGTAAGAAAGCTGCAGTGTGAAAGGAAAAATCAGAACATGATTTGTAAACTGCCATAACTATGTCATTTTCAAGCCCACCTACACATATCTTATATCAAAACGTTCAGCTAACCCTGCTGTCACTAAAAATGTCCACGGCTAGGACATACTCCTGATAGTTTTCACAATATGACCATTTGTTTGGACCTCACCCCTCCCATTGACTTTCATTGAAACTCCACTTTAGACACAAGAAATTTTAAGGGACGTTTTTAAACTGCGACTGTGCCTTCATTTATTATCTTTCAGAGACATACTATACATCAAAATTTAGGTCTGTTTCTTGTGATTGTCACAGTATAAACCTTTTCACTGTAGCATTTATACTTTTAAAACTACAAGCGTTTGAAAATGGCAATCGCCAGTGAACTTGGCAAGTTTAAATAGCCTGTTTAGAGCAGAGCTCCTCACACACCTGTGACTGACTGAGGTAACAGGTGCAAGCAAAGGTCACTCAGGGGGCAGCTGAGTCACATTAGAGTGAGAAAGCTTCAGAGTGAAAGGAAAAATCAGAACATGATTTGTAAACTGCCATCACTATGTCATTTTCAAGCCCACCTACACATATCTTATATCAAAACGTTCAGCTAACCCTGCTGTCACTAAAAATGTTCACGAATGCCAGTAGGGTACCGCGCTCCAATATATTCTACCTTATGTGATATAATGAATTCATAAGTGTGCCACCGATAATCAAATAATTACATCAATTAATTATACTTAAATATATGATTTGTGTAAATATATAAAATAAATTAATTTATCAATGTGAAAAAACAAAAACTATGAATGAAAAATATAAATAAAAAATAAAAAATATTTGCAGTGGGAATGACAGTTCCTTCTGTATAAATGAGATGGTGTTATTATTCAGTCTGGATAAAAATAAAATAAAATTAAAATTAAAATAAAAATAAAATGAAAAATAAAATAAAAATTAAATTAAAATTAAAATAAATAAAAAATATTTGCAGTGGGAATGACAGTTCCTTCTGTATAAATGAGATGGTATTATTATTCAGTCTGGATAAAAAAAAAATAAAATTAAAATTAAAATTAAATTAAAAATAAAAATAAAAATTAAAATAAAAATAAAATTAAAATTAAAAAAAAAATTAAATTAAAATAAAATTAACATAAAATAAAAATAAAAATAAAATTAAAATAACATAAAATAAAAATAAAAATAAAATTAAAATTAAAATAAAAATAAAAATAAAATAAAATTAAAATAAAATAAAAATAAAATTAAAATTAACATAAAATTAAAATAAAAATAAAAATAAAATTAACATAAAATTAAAATTAAATTAAAATAAAAATAAAATTAAAAATAAAATAAAATAAAAATTAAAATTAAAATAAAAAAAAAATAAAAATAAATAATTGATATCCCGGATAAGACACTATGTTTCTTTTCTTTAATATTTAATTAATACTAATTTTAGCACGCAATTGAACTTGGCAAGTTTAAAAAGCCTGTTTAGAACAGGCATGCTGACATTCCTCTCAGAGTGAGTTGTCATAGCAACCCAGCTGTCTCAGCACAGTGAGCCTACTCCGCCCTCTCCAGGTGCAGCAACCAAAGGTCACTCAAGAGGCAGATGACTCACGAGGCTGGACTGTGAGCTTCAAAATACAAGCTGAAATGCATTTCTCACTATCAGGCTTGCAATGTGCACTGCTTACATTTCATCAATCATTTGGTAAAGGTTGCGGCAAGAACACTTTACACAATTTCCCCAGAAATTGTAGATTGTCTAGTTCTTATTTTTATTAAGTGTTCTTGCATAGCAAGGAACACTTATTGTTATCTCACATATATATTCTTATTCTTATTCTTATTATAGCCATATTTGCCACGCTAACTCCTCCCACAGTTTTTACACTACAAAGACAAGTAATATATCAAAACGTGCGCATTGATCCCGATCGGATTGCTATTACTTTGTAGAACGTTTCGCCGAATCGTTCAAGAAATATCGCGGTTTTTGCGGCGAAATTTTCCCATAGGAATGCATTGAGCAGCAGAGCACAGCTAGAGTGTGCAAAGGAAAAATCAGAAAAATCAGAACATGATTTGTAAACTGCCATCACTCTTTCATTTTCAAGCTCACCTACACATATCTTATATCAAAACGTTCAGCTAACCCTGCTGTCACTAAAAATGTTCACGGCTAAGCCATACTCCTGATAGTTTTCAGAATATGACCATTTGTTTGCACATCACCCCTCCCATTGACTTTCATTGAAACTCCACTCTAGACACCAGACATTTTAAGGGACGTTTTTAAACTGCGACTGTGCCTTCATTTTTTATCTTTCAGAGACATACTATACATCAAAATTTAGGCCTTTTTCTTGTGATTGTCGCAATATAAGCCTTTTCACGGTAGCATTTATACTTTTAAAACTACAAGCGTTTGAAGATGGCAATCGCCAGTGAACTTGGCAAGTTTAAACAGCCTGTTTAGAGCAGACCTTCTCACACACCTGTGACTGACTGAGGTAACAGGTGCAAGCAAAGGTCACTCAGGGGGCAGCTGAGTCACATTAGAGTGAGAAAGCTACAATGTGAAAGGAAAAATCAGAACATGATTTGTAAACTGCCATAACTATGTCATTATCAAGCCCACCTACACATATCTTATATCAAAACGTTCAGCTAACCCTGCTGTCACTAAAAATGTTCACGAATGCCAGTAGTGTACCGCGCTCCAATATATTCTACCTTATGTGATATAATGAATTCATAAGTGTACCACCGATAATCAAATAATTACATCAATTAATTATACTTAAATATATGATTTGTGTAAATATATAAAATAAATTAATTTATCAATGTGAAAAAACAAAAACTATGAATGCAAAATATAAATAAAAAATAAAAAATATTTGCAGTGGGAATGACAGTTCCTTCTGTATAAATGAGATGGTGTTATTATTCAGTCTGGATAAAAATAAAATAAAATTAAAATAAAAAAATAAAATAAAATAAAATTAAAATAAAAATAAAATTAAAAATTAAAATTAAAATAAAAATAAAATGAAAAATAAAATAAAAATTAAATTAAAATTAAAATAAATAAAAAATATTTGCAGTGGGAATGACAGTTCCTTCTGTATAAATGAGATGGTATTATTATTCAGTCTGGATAAAAATAAAAATAAAATAAAAATTAAATTAAAATAAAAAAAAAATAAAACTAAAAGTAAAATAAAATTAAAAATAAAAATAAAAATTAAAATAAAAAAATTAAAATTAAAATAAAAAATTAAATAAAAATAAAATTAAAAATAAAATTAAATTAAAATAAAATAAAAATAAAATTAAAATTAACATAAAATTAAAATTAACAAAAAATTAAAATAAAAATAAAATTAAAATAAAAAAAAAAATTATATTAACATAAAATTAAAATTAAATTAAAATAAAAGTAAAAATAAAATAAAAATAAAATAAAATAAAAATTAAAATTAAAATAAAAAAAAATTAAAATAAAAATAAAATTAAAATAACATAAAATAAAAATAAAAATAAAATTAAAATTAAAATAAAATTAAAAATAAAATAAAATAAAAATTAAAATTAAAATAAAAAAAAATAAAAATTAAAATTAAAATAAAAAAAAATTAAAATTAAAATAAAATTAAAATAACATAAAATAAAAATAAAATTAAAAATAAAATAAAATTAAAATAAAATAAAAATTAAAATAAAATAAAAATAAAATTAAAAATAAAATAAAATAAAAATAAAAATTAAAATAAAAAAAAAATTAAAATAAAAATAAATAATTGATATCCCGGATAAGACACTATGTTTCTTTTCTTTAATATTTAATTAATACTAATTTTAGCACGCAATTGAACTTGGCAAGTTTAAAAAGCCTGTTTAGAACAGGCATGCTGACATTCCTCTCAGAGTGAGTTGTCATAGCAACCCAGCTGTCTCAGCACAGTGAGCCTACTCCGCCCTCTCCAGGTGCAGCAACCAAAGGTCACTCAAGAGGCAGATGACTCATGAGGCTGGACTGTGAGGTTCAAAATACAAGCTGAAATGCATTTCTCACTATCAGGCTTGCAATGTGCACTGCTTACATTTCATCAATCATTTGGTAAAGGTTGCGGCAAGAACACTTTACACAATTTCCCCAGAAATTGTAGATTGTCTAGTTCTTATTCTTATTATTATAGCCAAATTTGCCACGCTAACTCCTCCCACAGTTTTTACACTACAAAGACAAGTAATATATCAAAACGTGCGCATTGATCCCGATCGGATTGCTATTACTTTGTGGAACGTTTCGCCAAATCGTTCAAGAAATATCGCGGTTTTTGCGGCGAAATTTTCCCATAGGAATGCATTGAGCAGCACAGCACAGCTAGAGTGTGCAAAGGAAAAATCAGAAAAATCAGAACATGATTTGTAAACTGCCATCACTCTGCCATTTTCAAGCCCACCTACACATATCTTATATCAAAACGTTCAGCTAACCCTGCTGTCACTAAAAATGTTCACGGCTAGGACATACTCCTGATAGTTTTCAGAATATGACCATTTGTTTGCACATCACCCCTCCCATTGACTTTCATTGAAACTCCACTCTAGACACCAGACATTTTAAGGGACGTTTTTAAACTGCGACTGTGCCTTCATTTTTAATATTGCAGAGACATACTATACATCAAAATTTAGGTCTTTTTCTTGTGATTGTCGCAATATAAACCTTTTCACGGTAGCATTTATACTTTTAAAACTACAAGCGTTTGAAGATGGCAATCGCCAGTGAATTTGGCAAGTTTAAACAGCCTGTTTAGAGCACAGCTCCTCACACACCTGTGACTGACTGAGGTAACAGGTGCAAGCAAAGGTCACTCAGGGGGCAGCTGAGTCACATTAGAGTGAGAAAGCTGCAGTGTGAAAGGAAAAATCAGAACATAATTTGTAAACTGCCATAACTATGTCATTTTCAAGCCCACCTACACATATCTTATATCAAAACGTTCAGCTAACCCTGCTGTCACTAAAAATGTTCACGGCTAGGACATACTCCTGATAGTTTTCAGAATATGACCATTTGTTTGCACCTCACTCCTCCCATTGACTTTCATTGAAACTCCACTTTAGACACAAGAAATTTTAAGGGACGTTTTTAAACTGCGACTGTGCCTTCATTTTTAATATTGCAGAGACATACTATATATCAAAATTTAGGTCTGTTTCTTGTGATTGTCACAATATAAGCCTTTTCACGGTAGCATTTATACTTTTAAAACTACAACCGTTTGAAGATGGCAATCGCCAGTGATGTCAGCAACTTGGAGCAGTTTGTTTATAACCATGACTCTGCCCTTGGTGTGGAGGGAGTTGCCATAGGAACCCAGCTGTGTGAGCAGGAAGCAGAGAGACAAAAGCTAACCTGCCCACTCCAGTTGTGTGGAGGCCAGAACACCACACAATTTCCACAGAAATTGTGAAGACACCAGTGAAGTAAGCAATTTGAAGCAGTTTGTTTTTAACCGCTCTTCTCTGCCATATTTGAAATCTAATTCTTATTCTTATTATAGCCATATTTGCCACGCTAACTCCTCCCACAGTTTTTACACTACAAAGACAAGTAATATATCAAAACGTGCGCATTGATCCCGATCGGATTGCTATTACTTTGTAGAACGTTTCGCCGAATCGTTCAAGAAATATCGCGGTTTTTGCGGCGAAATTTTCCCATAGGAACGCATTGAGCAGCACAGCACAGCTAGAGTGTGCAAAGGAAAAATCAGAAAGATCAGAACATGATTTGTAAACTGCCATCACTCTTTCATTTTCAAGCCCACCTACACACATCTTATATCAAAACGTTCAGCTAACCCTGCTGTCACTAAAAATGTTCACGAATGCCAGTAGTGTACCGTGCTCCAATATATTCTACCTTATGTGATATAATGAATTCATAAGTGTACCACCGATAATCAAATAATTACATCAATTAATTATACTTAAATATATGATTTGTGTAAATATATAAAATAAATTAATTTATCAATGTGAAAAAACAAAAACTATGAATGAAAAATATAAATAAAAAATAAAAAATATTTGCAGTGGGAATGACAGTTCCTTCTGTATAAATGAGATGGTGTTATTATTCAGTCTGGATAAAAATAAAAATAAAATAAAATTAAAATAAAAATAAAATTAAAAATTAAAATTAAAACAAAATAAAAATTAAAAATAAAATAAAAATAAATAAAAATTAAAATAAATAAAAAATATTTGCAGTGGGAATGACAGTTCCTTCTGTATAAATGAGATGGTATTATTATTCAGTCTGGATAAAAATAAAAATAAAATAAAAATTTAATTAAAATTAAAAAAAAATAAAATTAAAATTAAAATAAAATTAAAAATAAAATAAAAATTAAAATTAAAATGAAAATAAAATTAAAATAAAAAAAAATTAAAATAAAAATAAAATTAACATAAAATTAAAATAAAAATAAAAATAAAATTAAAATTAAAATAAAAATAAAATTAACATAAAATTAAAATAAAAATAAAATTAAAATTAAAATAAAAATAAAAATACAATTAAAAATAAAAATAAAAATACAATTAAAAATAAAATTAAAAATAAAATAAAATTAAAATTAAAATAAAAATAAAATTAAAATTAACATAAAATTAAAATAAAAATAAAATTAAAATAAAATAAAAATAAACATAAAATTAAAATTAAAATAAAATAAAAATAAAAATAAAATTAAAAATAAAATAAAATAAAATAAAATAAAAATAAAAATAAAATTAACATAAAATTAAAATAAAAATAAAATTAAAATAAAAATAAAATAAAAATAAAATTAAAATAAAAATAAAAATAAAATTATAAATAAAATAAAATAAAATAATAAAAATTAAAATTAAAATAAAATTAAAAAAAAAAAAATTAAAATAAAAATAAAAATAAATAATTGATATCCCGGATAAGACACTATGTTTCTTTTCTTTAATATTTAATTAATACTAATTTTAGCACGCAATTGAACTTGGCAAGTTTAAAAAGCCTGTTTAGAACACACATGCTGACATTCCTCTCAGAGTGAGTTGTCATAGCAACCCAGCTGTCTCAGCACAGTGAGCCTACTCCGCCCTCTCCAGGTGCAGCAACCAAAGGTCACTCAAGAGGCAGATGACTCACCAGGCTGGACTGTGAGCTTCAAAATACAAGCTGAAATGCATTTCTCACTATCAGGCTTGCAATGTGCACTGCTTACATTTCATCAATCATTTGGTAAAGGTTGCGGCAAGAACACTTTACACAATTTCCCCAGAAATTGTAGATTGTCTAGTTAAGTGTTCTTGCATAGCAGGAACACTTATTGTTATCTCACAAATATATTCTTATTCTTATTTTTATTCTTATTCTTATTATTATAGCCAAATTTGCCACGCTAACTCCTCCCACAGTTTTTACACTACAAAGACAAGTAATATATCAAAACGTGCGCATTGATCCCGATCGGATTGCTATTACTTTGTGGAACGTTTCGCCAAATCGTTCAAGAAATATCGCGGTTTTTGCGGCGAAATTTTCCCATAGGAATGCATTGAGCAGCACAGCACAGCTAGAGTGTGCAAAGGAAAAATCAGAAAAATCAGAACATGATTTGTAAACTGCCATCACTCTGCCATTTTCAAGCCCACCTACACATATCTTATATCAAAACGTTCAGCTAACCCTGCTGTCACTAAAAATGTTCACGGCTAGGACATACTCCTGATAGTTTTCAGAATATGACCATTTGTTTGCACATCACCCCTCCCATTGACTTTCATTGAAACTCCACTCTAGACACCAGACATTTTAAGGGACGTTTTTAAACTGCGACTGTGCCTTCATTTTTAATATTGCAGAGACATACTATACATCAAAATTTAGGTCTTTTTCTTGTGATTGTCGCAATATAAACCTTTTCATGGTAGCATTTATACTTTTAAAACTACAAGCGTTTGAAAATGGCAATTGCCAGTGAACTTGGCAAGTTTAAACAGCCTGTTTAGAGCAGAATTTGTCACACACCTGTGACTGACTGAGGTAACAGGTGCAACCAAAGGTCACTCAGGGGGCAGCTGAGTCACATTAGAGTAAGAAAGCTGCAGTGTGAAAGGAAAAATCAGAACATGATTTGTAAACTGCCATAACTATGTCATTTTCAAGCCCACCTACACATATCTTATATCAAAACGTTCAGCTAACCCTGCTGTCACTAAAAATGTCCACGGCTAGGACATACTCCTGATAGTTTTCACAATATGACCATTTGTTTGGACCTCACCCCTCCCATTGACTTTCATTGAAACTCCACTTTAGACACAAGAAATTTTAAGGGACGTTTTTAAACTGCGACTGTGCCTTCATTTTTTATCTTTCAGAGACATACTATACATCAAAATTTAGGTCTGTTTCTTGTGATTGTCACAGTATAAACCTTTTCACTGTAACATTTATACTTTTAAAACTACAAGCGTTTGAAAATGGCAATCGCCAGTGAACTTGGCAAGTTTAAATAGCCTGTTTAGAGCAGAGCTCCTCACACACCTGTGACTGACTGAGGTAACAGGTGCAAGCAAAGGTCACTCAGGGGGCAGCTGAGTCACATTAGAGTGAGAAAGCTGCAGAGTGAAAGGAAAAATCAGAACATGATTTGTAAACTGCCATCACTATGTCATTTTCAAGCCCACCTACACATATCTTATATCAAAACGTTCAGCTAACCCTGCTGTCACTAAAAATGTTCACGAATGCCAGTAGTGTACCGCGCTCCAATATATTCTACCTTATGTGATATAATGAATTCATAAGTGTGCCACCGATAATCAAATAATTACATCAATTAATTATACTTAAATATATGATTTGTGTAAATATATAAAATAAATTAATTTATCAATGTGAAAAAACAAAAACTATGAATGAAAAATATAAATAAAAAATAAAAAATATTTGCAGTGGGAATGACAGTTCCTTCTGTATAAATGAGATGGTGTTATTATTCAGTCTGGATAAAAATAAAATAAAATTAAAATTAAAATAAAAAAATAAAATAAAATTAAAATAAAAATAAAATTAAAAATTAAAATTAAAATAAAAATAAAATGAAAAATAAAATAAAAATTAAATTAAAATTAAAATAAATAAAAAATATTTGCAGTGGGAATGACAGTTCCTTCTGTATAAATGAGATGGTATTATTATTCAGTCTGGATAAAAATAAAAATAAAATAAAAATTAAATTAAAATAAAAAAAAAATAAAATTAAAATTAAAATAAAATTAAAAATAAAAATAAAAATTAAAATAAAAATAAAATTAAAATAAAAAAAAAAATTAAATAAAAATAAAATTAACATAAAATTAAAATAAAAATAAAATTAAAATAACATAAAATAAAAATAAAAATAAAATTAAAATTAAAATAAAAATAAAATAAAATTAAAATAAAATAAAAATAAAATTAAAATTAACATAAAATTAAAATAAAAATAAAAATAAAATTAACATAAAATTAAAATTAAATTAAAATAAAAATAAATTAAAAATAAAATAAAATAAAAATTAAAATTAAAATAAAAAAAAAATAAAAATAAATAATTGATATCCCGGATAAGACACTATGTTTCTTTTCTTTAATATTTAATTAATACTAATTTTAGCACGCAATTGAACTTGGCAAGTTTAAAAAGCCTGTTTAGAACAGGCATGCTGACATTCCTCTCAGAGTGAGTTGTCATAGCAACCCAGCTGTCTCAGCACAGTGAGCCTACTCCGCCCTCTCCAGGTGCAGCAACCAAAGGTCACTCAAGAGGCAGATGACTCACGAGGCTGGACTGTGAGCTTCAAAATACAAGCTGAAATGCATTTCTCACTATCAGGCTTGCAATGTGCACTGCTTACATTTCATCAATCATTTGGTAAAGGTTGCGGCAAGAACACTTTACACAATTTCCCCAGAAATTGTAGATTGTCTAGTTTTTATTCTTATTATTATAGCCAAATTTGCCACGCTAACTCCTCCCACAGTTTTTACACTACAAAGACAAGTAATATATCAAAACGTGCGGATTGTTCCCGATCGGATTGCTATTACTTTGTGGAACGTTTCACCGAATCGTTCAAGAAATATCGCGGTTTTTGCGGCGAAATTTTCCCATAGGAATGAATGGTGCATCTAGAGTGGCAGCAGAGCACAGCTAGAGTGTGCAAAGGAAAAATCAGAACATGATTTGTAAACTGCCATCACTCTGCCATTTTCAAGCCCACCTACACATATCTTATATCAAAACGTTCAGCTAACCCTGCTGTCACTAAAAATGTTCACGGCTAGGACATACTCCTGATAGTTTTCAGAATATGACCATTTGTTTGCACATCACCCCTCCCATTGACTTTCATTGAAACTCCACTCTAGACACCAGACATTTTAAGGGACGTTTTTAAACTGCGACTGTGCCTTCATTTGTTATCTTTCAGAGACATACTATACATCAAACTGTAGGTCTTTTTCTTGTGATTGTCACAATATAAACCTTTTCACGGTAGCATTTATACTTTTAAAACTACAAGCGTTTGAAGATGGCAATCGCCAGTGAATTTGGCAAGTTTAAATAGCCTGTTTAGAGCACAGCTCCTCACACACCTGTGACTGACTGAGGTAACAGGTGCAAGCAAAGGTCACTCAGGGGGCAGCTGAGTCACATTAGAGTGAGAAAGCTGCAATGTGGAAGGAAAAATCAGAACATGATTTGTAAACTGCCATCACTCTGCCATTTTCAAGCCCACCTACACATATCTTATATCAAAACGTTCAGCTAACCCTGCTGTCACTAAAAATGTTCACGGCTAGGACATACTCCTGATAGTTTTCAGAATATGACCATTTGTTTGCACCTCACTCCTCCCATTGACTTTCATTGAAACTCCACTTTAGACACAAGAAATTTTAAGGGACGTTTTTAAACTGCGACTGTGCCTTCATTTTTAATATTGCAGAGACATACTATATATCAAAATTTAGGTCTGTTTCTTGTGATTGTCACAATATAAGCCTTTTCACGGTAGCATTTATACTTTTAAAACTACAACCGTTTGAAGATGGCAATCGCCAGTGATGTCAGCAACTTGGAGCAGTTTGTTTATAACCATGACTCTGCCCTTGGTGTGGAGGGAGTTGCCATAGGAACCCAGCTGTGTGAGCAGGAAGCAGAGAGACAAAAGCTAACCTGCCCACTCCAGTGTGTGGAGGCCAGAACACCACACAATTTCCACAGAAATTGTGAAGACACCAGTGAAGTAAGCAATTTTAAGCAGTTTGTTTTTAACCGCTCTTCTCTGCCATATTTGAAATCTAATTCTTATTCTTATTATAGCCATATTTGCAGTGGGAATGACAGTTCCTTCTGTATAAATGAGATGGTATTATTATTCAGTCTGGATAAAAATAAAAATAAAATAAAAATTTAATTAAAATAAAAAAAAATAAAATTAAAATTAAAATAAAATTAAAAATAAAATAAAAATTAAAATAAAAATAAAATTAAAATTAAAAAAAAATTAAAATAAAAATAAAATTAACATAAAATTAAAATAAAAATAAAATTAAAATAAAAATAAAAAAAAACATAAAATTAAAATTAAAATAAAATAAAAATAAAATTAAAAATAAAATAAAATAAAATAAAATAATAAAAATTAAAATTAAAATAAAATTAAAATAAAAAAAAAATTAAAATAAAAATAAATAATTGATATCCCGGATAAGACACTATGTTTCTTTTCTTTAATATTTAATTAATACTAATTTTAGCACGCAATTGAACTTGGCAAGTTTAAAAAGCCTGTTTAGAACACACATGCTGACATTCCTCTCAGAGTGAGTTGTCATAGCAACCCAGCTGTCTCAGCACAGTGAGCCTACTCCGCCCTCTCCAGGTGCAGCAACCAAAGGTCACTCAAGAGGCAGATGACTCACCAGGCTGGACTGTGAGCTTCAAAATACAAGCTGAAATGCATTTCTCACTATCAGGCTTGCAATGTGCACTGCTTACATTTCATCAATCATTTGGTAAAGGTTGCGGCAAGAACACTTTACACAATTTCCCCAGAAATTGTAGATTGTCTAGTTCTTATTTTTATTAAGTGTTCTTGCATAGCAAGGAACACTTATTGTTATCTCACATATATATTCTTATTCTTATTCTTATTATAGCCATATTTGCCACGCTAACTCCTCCCACAGTTTTTACACTACAAAGACAAGTAATATATCAAAATGTGCGCATTGATCCCGATCGGATTGCTATTACTTTGTAGAACGTTTCGCCGAATCGTTCAAGAAATATCGCGGTTTTTGCGGCGAAATTTTCCCATAGGAATGCATTGAGCAGCACAGCACAGCTAGAGTGTGCAAAGGAAAAATCAGAAAAATCAGAACATGATTTGTAAACTGCCATCACTCTTTCATTTTCAAGCCCACCTACACATATCTTATATCAAAACGTTCAGCTAACCCTGCTGTCACTAAAAATGTTCACGGCTAGGACATACTCCTGATAGTTTTCACAATATGACCATTTGTTTGGACCTCACACCTCCCATTGACTTTCATTGAAACTCCACTCTAGACACCAGACATTTTAAGGGACGTTTTTAAACTGCGACTGTGCCTTCATTTGTTATCTTTCAGAGACACACTATACATCAAACTGTAGGTCTTTTTCTTGTGATTGTCACAATATAAACCTTTTCACGGTAGCATTTATACTTTTAAAACTACAAGCGTTTGAAGATGGCAATCGCCAGTGAATTTGGCAAGTTTAAATAGCCTGTTTAGAGCACAGCTTCTCAAACACCTGTGACTGACTGAGGTAACAGGTGCAAGCAAAGGTCACTCAGGGGGCAGCTGAGTCACATTAGAGTGAGAAAGCTACAATGTGAAAGGAAAAATCAGAACATGATTTGTAAACTGCCATAACTATGTCATTATCAAGCCCACCTACACATATCTTATATCAAAACGTTCAGCTAACCCTGCTGTCACTAAAAATGTTCACGGCTAGGACATACTCCTGATAGTTTTCAGAATATGACCATTTGTTTGCACCTCACTCCTCCCATTGACTTTCATTGAAACTCCACTTTAGACACAAGAAATTTTAAGGGACGTTTTTAAACTGCGACTGTGCCTTCATTTTTAATATTGCAGAGACATACTATATATCAAAATTTAGGTCTGTTTCTTGTGATTGTCACAATATAAGCCTTTTCACGGTACCATTTATACTTTTAAAACTACAACCGTTTGAAGATGGCAATCGCCAGTGATGTCAGCAACTTGGAGCAGTTTGTTTATAACCATGACTCTGCCCTTGGTGTGGAGGGAGTTGCCATAGGAACCCAGCTGTGTGAGCAGGAAGCAGAGAGACAAAAGCTAACCTGCCCACTCCAGTTGTGTGGAGGCCAGAACACCACACAATTTCCACAGAAATTGTGAAGACGCCAGTGAAGTGAGCAATTTGAAGCAGTTTGTTTTTAACCGCTCTTCTCTGCCATATTTGAAATCTAATTCTTTTTCTTATTATAGCCATATTTGCCACGCTAACTCCTCCCACAGTTTTTACACTACAAAGACAAGTAATATATCAAAACGTGCGCATTGATCTCGATCGGATTGCTATTACTTTGTAGAACGTTTCGCCGAATCGTTCAAGAAATATCGCGGTTTTTGCGGCGAAATTTTCCCATAGGAATGCATTGAGCAGCACAGCACAGCTAGAGTGTGCAAAGGAAAAATCAGAAAAATCAGAACATGATTTGTAAACTGCCATCACTCTGCCATTTTCAAGCCCACCTACACATATCTTATATCAAAACGTTCCGCTAACCCTGCTGTCACTAAAAATGTTCACGAATACCAGTAGTGTACCGCGCTCCAATATATTCTACCTTATGTGATATAATGAATTCATAAGTGTACCACCGATAATCAAATAATTACATCAATTAATTATACTTAAATATATGATTTGTGTAAATATATAAAATAAATTAATTTATCAATGTGAAAAAACAAAAACTATGAATGAAAAATATAAATAAAAAATAAAAATATTTGCAGTGGGAATGACAGTTTTTTCTGTATAAATGAGATGGTGTTATTATTCAGTCTGGATAAAAATAAAAATAAAATAAAATTAAAATAAAAATAAAATTAAAAATTAAATAAAAATTAAAATAAATAAAAAATATTTGCAGTGGGAATGACAGTTCCTTCTGTATAAATGAGATGGTATTATTATTCAGTCTGGATAAAAATAAAAATAAAATAAAAATTTAATTAAAATTAAAAAAAATAAAATTAAAATTAAAATAAAATTAAAAATAAAATAAAAATAAAATAAAAATAAAATTAAAATAAAAAAAAAATTAAAATAAAAATAAAATTAACATAAAATTAAAATAAAAATAAAAATAAAATTAAAATTAAACTAAAAATAAAATTAACATAAAATTAAAATAAAAATAAAATTAAAATTAAAATAAAAATAAAAATACAATTAAAAATAAAATTAAAAATAAAATAAAATTAAAATTATAATAAAAATAAAATTAACATAAAATTAAAATAAAAATAAAATTAAAATAAAATAAAAATTTAATTAAAATTAAAAAAAATAAAATTAAAATTAAAATAAAATTAAAAATAAAATAAAAATAAAATAAAAATTAAAATTAAAATAAAAAAAAAATTAAAATAAAAATAAATAATTGATATCCCGGATAAGACACTATGTTTCTTTTCTTTAATATTTAATTAATACTAATTTTAGCACGCAATTGAACTTGGCAAGTTTAAAAAGCCTGTTTAGAACAGGCATGCTGACATTCCTCTCAGAGTGAGTTGTCATAGCAACCCAGCTGTCTCAGCACAGTTAGCCTACTCCGCCCTCTCCAGGTGCAGCAACCAAAGGTCACTCAAGAGGCAGATGACTCACGAGGCTGGACTGTGAGCTTCAAAATACAAGCTGAAATGCATTTCTCACTATCAGGCTTGCAATGTGCACTGCTTACATTTCATCAATCATTTGGTAAAGGTTGCGGCAAGAACACTTTACACAATTTCCCCAGAAATTGTAGATTGTCTAGTTAAGTGTTCTTGCATAGCAAGGAACACTTATTGTTATCTCACAAATATATTCTTATTCTTATTTTTATTCTTATTCTTATTATTATAGCCAAATTTGCCACGCTAACTCCTCCCACAGTTTTTACACTACAAAGACAAGTAATATATCAAAACGTGCGGATTGTTCCCGATCGGATTGCTATTACTTTGTGGAACGTTTCGCCGAATCGTTCAAGAAATATCGCGGTTTTTGCGGCGAAATTTTCCCATAGGAATGAATGGTGCATCTAGAGTGGCAGCAGAGCACAGCTAGAGTGTGCAAAGGAAAAATCAGAACATGATTTGTAAACTGCCATCACTCTGCCATTTTCAAGCCCACCTACACATATCTTATATCAAAACGTTCAGCTAACCCTGCTGTCACTAAAAATGTTCACAGCTAAGCCATATTCCTGATAGTTTTCAGAATATGACCATTTGTTTGGACCTCATCCCTCCCATTGACTTTCATTGAAACTCCACTTTAGACACAAGAAATTTTAAGGGACGTTTTTAAACTGCGACTGTGCCTTCATTTTTTATCTTTCAGAGACATACTATATATCAAAATTTAGGTCTTTTTCTTGTGATTGTCACAGTATAAACCTTTTCACGGTAGCATTTATACTTTTAAAACTACAAGCGTTTGAAAATGGCAATCGCCAGTGAACTTGGCAAGTTTAAACAGCCTGTTTAGAGCAGAGCTCATCACACACCTGTGACTGACTGAGGTAACAGGTGCAAGCAAAGGTCACTCAGGGGGCAGCTGAGTCACATTAGAGTGAGAAAGCTGCAGTGTAAAGGAAAAATCAGAACATGATTTGTAAACTGCCATCACTATGTCATTATCAAGCCCACCTACACATATCTTATATCAAAACGTTCAGCTAACCCTGCTGTCACTAAAAATGTTCACGAATGCCAGTAGTGTACCGCGCTCCAATATATTCTACCTTATGTGATATAATGAATTCATAAGTGTACCACCGATAATCAAATAATTACATCAATTAATTATACTTAAATATATGATTTGTGTAAATATATAAAATAAATTAATTTATCAATGTGAAAAAACAAAAACTATGAATGAAAAATATAAATAAAAAATAAAAAATATTTGCAGTGGGAATGACAGTTCCTTCTGTATAAATGAGATGGTGTTATTATTCAGTCTGGATAAAAATAAAATAAAATTAAAATTAAAATAAAAAAATAAAATAAAATTAAAATAAAAATAAAATTAAAAATTAAAATTAAAATAAAAATAAAATGAAAAATAAAATAAAAATTAAATTAAAATTAAAATAAATAAAAAATATTTGCAGTGGGAATGACAGTTCCTTCTGTATAAATGAGATGGTATTATTATTCAGTCTGGATAAAAATAAAAATAAAATAAAAATTAAATTAAAATTAAAAAAAAATAAAAAAAAAATAAAATTAAAATAAAATTAAAAATAAAAATTAAAATTAAAATAAAAATAAAATTAAAATTAAAAAAAAAATTAAATAAAAATAAAATTAACATAAAATTAAAATAAAAATAAAATTAAAATAACATAAAATAAAAATAAAAATAAAATTAAAATAAAAATAAAAATAAAATAAAAAATAAAATAAAATTAAAATAAAATTAAAATTAACATAAAATTAAAATTAACATAAAATTAAAATAAAAATAAAATTAAAATAAAAATAAAAATAAAATTAAAATTAACATAAAATTAAAATTAAATTAAAATAAAAATAAAATTAAAAATAAAATAAAATAAAAATTAAAATAAAAATAAAATTAAAATTAAAAAAAAAAAATTAAATAAAAATAAAATTAACATAAAATTAAAATAAAAATAAAATTAAAATAACATAAAATAAAAATAAAAATAAAATTAAAATTAAAATAAAAATAAAATTAAAAATAAAATAAAATAAAAATAAAATTAAAATTAACATAAAATTAAAATTAACATAAAATTAAAATAAAATTAAAATAAAAATAAAACTAACATAAAATTAAAATTAAATTAAAATTAAAATAAAATTAAAAATAAAATAAAATAAAAATTAAAATTAATATTAAAATAAAAAAAAAATTAAAATAAAAATTAAAATAAATAATTGATATCCCGGATAAGACACTATGTTTCTTTTCTTTAATATTTAATTAATACTAATTTTAGCACGCAATTGAACTTGGCAAGTTTAAAAAGCCTGTTTAGAACAGTCATGCTGACATTCCTCTCAGAGTGAGTTGTCATAGCAACCCAGCTGTCTCAGCACAGTGAGCCTACTCCGCCCTCTCCAGGTGCAGCAACCAAAGGTCACTCAAGAGGCAGATGACTCACGAGGCTGGACTGTGAGCTTCAAAATACAAGCTGAAATGCATTTCTCACTATCAGGCTTGCAATGTGCCCTGCTTACATTTCATCAATCATTTGGTAAAGGTTGCGGCAAGAACACTTTACACAATTTCCCCAGAAATTGTAGATTGTCTAGTTCTTATTCTTATTATTATAGCCAAATTTGCCACGCTAACTCCTCCCACAGTTTTTACACTACAAAGACAAGTAATATATCAAAACGTGCGGATTGTTCCCGATCGGATTGCTATTACTTTGTGGAACGTTTCGCCGAATCGTTCAAGAAATATCGCGGTTTTTGCGGCAAAATTTTCCCATAGGAATGAATGGTGCATCTAGAGTGGCAGCAGAGCACAGCTAGAGTGTGCAAAGGAAAAATCAGAACATGATTTGTAAACTGCCATCACTATGTCATTTTCAAGCCCACCTACACATATCTTATATCAAAACGTTCAGCTAACCCTGCTGTCACTAAAAATGTTCACGGCTAGGACATACTCCTGATAGTTTTCACAATATGACCATTTGTTTGGACCTCACCCCTCCCATTGACTTTCATTGAAACTCCACTTTAGACACAAGAAATTTTAAGGGACGTTTTTAAACTGCGACTGTGCCTTCATTTTTAATATTGCAGAGACATACTATATATCAAAATTTAGGTCTTTTTCTTGTGATTGTCACAATATAAACCTTTTCACGGTAGCATGTATACTTTTAAAACTACAAGTGTTTGAAAATGGCAATCGCCAGTGAACTTGGCAAGTTTAAACAGCCTGTTTTCAGCAGAGCTTCTCACACACCTGTGACTGACTGAGGTAACAGGTGCAAGCAAAGGTCACTCAGGGGGCAGCTGAGTCACATTAGAGTGAGAAAGCTGCAGTGTGAAAGGAAAAATCAGAACATGATTTGTAAACTGCCATAACTATGTCATTATCAAGCCCACCTACACATATCTTATATCAAAACGTTCAGCTAACCCTGCTGTCACTAAAAATGTTCACGGCTAGGACATACTCCTGATAGTTTTCAGAATATGACCATTTGTTTGCACCTCACTCCTCCCATTGACTTTCATTGAAACTCCACTTTAGACACAAGAAATTTTAAGGGACGTTTTTAAACTGTGACTGTGCCTTCATTTTTAATATTGCAGAGACATACTATATATCAAAATTTAGGTCTGTTTCTTGTGATTGTCACAATATAAGCCTTTTCACGGTAGCATTTATACTTTTAAATCTACAAGCGTTTGAAGATGGCAATCGCCAGTGATGTCAGCAACTTGGAGCAGTTTGTTTATAACCATGACTCTGCCCTTGGTGTGGAGGGAGTTGCCATAGGAACCCAGCTGTGTGAGCAGGAAGCAGAGAGACAAAAGCTAACCTGCCCACTCCAGTTGTGTGGAGGCCAGAACACCACACAATTTCCACAGAAATTGTGAAGACGCCAGTGAAGTGAGCAATTTGAAGCAGTTTGTTTTTAACCGCTCTTCTCTGCCATATTTGAAATCTAATTCTTATTCTTATTATAGCCATATTTGCCACGCTAACTCCTCCCACAGTTTTTACACTACAAAGACAAGTAATATATCAAAACGTGCGCATTGATCCCGATCAGATTGCTATTACTTTGTAGAACGTTTCGCCGAATCGTTCAAGAAATATCGCGGTTTTTGCGGCGAAATTTTCCCATAGGAATGCATTGAGCAGCACAGCACAGCTAGAGTGTGCAAAGGAAAAATCAGAAAAATCAGAACATGATTTGTAAACTGCCATCACTCTGCCATTTTCAAGCCCACCTACACATATCTTATATCAAAACGTTCAGCTAACCCTGCTGTCACTAAAAATGTTCACGAATACCAGTAGTGTACCGCGCTCCAATATATTCTACCTTATGTGATATAATGAATTCATAAGTGTACCACCGATAATCAAATAATTACATCAATTAATTATACTTAAATATATGATTTGTGTAAATATATAAAATAAATTAATTTATCAATGTGAAAAAACAAAAACTATGAATGAAAAATATAAATAAAAAATAAAAAATATTTGCAGTGGGAATGACAGTTCCTTCTGTATAAATGAGATGGTGTTATTATTCAGTCTGGATAAAAATAAAAATAAAATAAAATTAAAATAAAAATAAAATTAAAAATTAAAATTAAAACAAAATAAAAATTAAAAATAAAATAAATATTAAATAAAAATTAAAATAAATAAAAAATATTTGCAGTGGGAATGACAGTTCCTTCTGTATAAATGAGATGGTATTATTATTCAGTCTGGATAAAAATAAAAATAAAATAAAAATTTAATTAAAATAAAAAAAAAATAAAATTTAAATTAAAATAAAATTAAAAATAAAATAAAAATAAAAATTAAAATAAAAATAAAATTAAAATTAAAAAAAAATTAAAATAAATAAAAAATATTTGCAGTGGGAATGACAGTTCCTTCTGTATAAATGAGATGGTATTATTATTCAGTCTGGATAAAAATAAAAATAAAAATTTAATTAAAATAAAAAAAAATAAAATTAAAATTAAAATTAAAATAAAATTAAAAATAAAATAAAAATTAAAATTAAAATAAAATTAAAATTAAAAAAAAATTAAAATAAATAAAAAATATTTGCAGTGGGAATGACAGTTCCTTCTGTATAAATGAGATGGTATTATTATTCAGTCTGGATAAAAATAAAAATAAAATAAAAATTTAATTAAAATAAAAAAAAATAAAATTAAAATTAAAATAAAATTAAAAATAAAATAAAAATAAAAATTAAAATAAAAATAAAATTAAAATAAAAATTAACATAAAATTAAAATTAACATAAAATTAAAATAAAATTAAAATAAAAATAAAAATAAAAATAAAATTAAAAATAAAAATAAAAATTAAAAATAAAATAAAATTAAAATTAAAATAAAAATAAAATTAAAATTAACATAAAATTAAAAATAAAATAAAAATAAAAATTAAAATAAAAATAAAATTAAAATTAAAAAAAAATTAAAATAAATAAAAAATATTTGCAGTGGGAATGACAGTTCCTTCTGTATAAATGAGATGGTATTATTATTCAGTCTGGATAAAAATAAAAATAAAATAAAAATTTAATTAAAATAAAAAAAAATAAAATTAAAATTAAAATAAAATTAAAATTAAAATAAAATTAAAATAAAAATAAAATTAAAATAAAATTAAAATAAAATTAAAATAAAATTAAAATTAAAATAAAATTAAAATTAAAATTAAAATAAACATAAAATTAAAATAAAATAAAAATAAAAATAAAATTAAAAATAAAATAAAATAAAATAATAAAAATTAAAATTAAAATAAAATTAAAATAAAAATAAAAATAAATAATTGATATCCCGGATAAGACACTATGTTTCTTTTCTTTAATATTTAATTAATACTAATTTTAGCACACAATTGAACTTGGCAAGTTTAAAAAGCCTGTTTAGAACACACATGCTGACATTCCTCTCAGAGTGAGTTGTCATAGCAACCCAGCTGTCTCAGCACAGTGAGCCTACTCCGCCCTCTCCAGGTGCAGCAACCAAAGGTCACTCAAGAGGCAGATGACTCACCAGGCTGGACTGTGAGCTTCAAAATACAAGCTGAAATGCATTTCTCACTATCAGGCTTGCAATGTGCACTGCTTACATTTCATCAATCATTTGGTAAAGGTTGCGGCAAGAACACTTTACACAATTTCCCCAGAAATTGTAGATTGTCTAGTTCTTATTATTATAGCCAAATTTGCCACGCTAACTCCTCCCACAGTTTTTACACTACAAAGACAAGTAATATATCAAAACGTGCGCATTGTTCCCGATCGGATTGCTATTACTTTGTGGAACGTTTCGCCGAATCGTTCAAGAAATATCGCGGTTTTTGTGGCGAAATTTTCCCATAGGAATGAATGGTGCATCTAGAGTGGGAGCAGAGCACAGCTAGAGTGTGCAAAGGAAAAATCAGAACATGATTTGTAAACTGCCATCACTCTGCCATTTTCAAGCCCACCTACACATATCTTATATCAAAACGTTCAGCTAACCCTGCTGTCACTAAAAATGTTCACGGCTAGGACATACTCCTGATAGTTTTCAGAATATGACCATTTGTTTGCACATCACCCCTCCCATTGACTTTCATTGAAACTCCACTCTAGACACCAGACATTTTAAGGGACGTTTTTAAACTGCGACTGTGCCTTCATTTGTTATCTTTCAGAGACATACTATACATCAAACTGTAGGTCTTTTTCTTGTGATTGTCACAATATAAACCTTTTCACGGTAGCATTTATACTTTTAAAACTACAAGCGTTTGAAGATGGCAATCGCCAGTGAATTTGGCAAGTTTAAATAGCCTGTTTAGAGCACAGCTCCTCACACACCTGTGACTGACTGAGGTAACAGGTGCAAGCAAAGGTCACTCAGGGGGCAGCTGAGTCACATTAGAGTGAGAAAGCTGCAATGTGAAAGGAAAATCAGAACATGATTTGTAAACTGCCATCACTATGTCATTTTCAAGCCCACCTACACATATCTTATATCAAAACGTTCAGCTAACCCTGCTGTCACTAAAAATGTTCACGGCTAGGACATACTCCTGATAGTTTTCAGAATATGACCATTTGTTTGCACCTCACTCCTCCCATTGACTTTCATTGAAACTCCACTTTAGACACAAGAAATTTTAAGGGACGTTTTTAAACTGCGACTGTGCCTTCATTTTTAATATTGCAGAGACATACTATATATCAAAATTTAGGTCTGTTTCTTGTGATTGTCACAATATAAGCCTTTTCACGGTAGCATTTATACTTTTAAAACTACAACCGTTTGAAGATGGCAATCGCCAGTGATGTCAGCAACTTGGAGCAGTTTGTTTATAACCATGACTCTGCCCTTGGTGTGGAGGGAGTTGCCATAGGAACCCAGCTGTGTGAGCAGGAAGCAGAGAGACAAAAGCTAACCTGCCCACTCCAGTTGTGTGGAGGCCAGAACACCACACAATTTCCACAGAAATTGTGAAGACACCAGTGAAGTAAGCAATTTGAAGCAGTTTGTTTTTAACCGCTCTTCTCTGCCATATTTGAAATCTAATTCTTATTCTTATTATAGCCATATTTGCCACGCTAACTCCTCCCACAGTTTTTACACTACAAAGACAAGTAATATATCAAAACGTGCGCATTGATCCCGATCGGATTGCTATTACTTTGTAGAACGTTTCGCCGAATCGTTCAAGAAATATCGCGGTTTTTGCGGCGAAATTTTCCCATAGGAATGCATTGAGCAGCACAGCACAGCTAGAGTGTGCAAAGGAAAAATCAGAAAAATCAGAACATGATTTGTAAACTGCCATCACTCTGCCATTTTCAAGCCCACCTACACATATCTTATATCAAAACGTTCAGCTAACCCTGCTGTCACTAAAAATGTTCACGAATTCCAGTAGTGTACCGCGCTCCAATATATTCTACCTTATGTGATATAATGAATTCATAAGTGTACCACCGATAATCAAATAATTACATCAATTAATTATACTTAAATATATGATTTGTGTAAATATATAAAATAAATTAATTTATCAATGTGAAAAAACAAAAACTATGAATGAAAAATATAAATAAAAAATAAAAAATATTTGCAGTGGGAATGACAGTTCCTTCTGTATAAATGAGATGGTGTTATTATTCAGTCTGGATAAAAATAAAAATAAAATAAAATTAAAATAAAAATAAAATTAAAAATTAAAATTAAAATAAAATTAAAAATAAAAATAAAATTAAAAATAAAATAAAATTAAAATTAAAATTAAAATAAAATTAAAATTAACATAAAATTAAAATAAAAATAAAATTAAAATAAAATTAAAATTAAATAAAAATTAAAATAAATAAAAAATATTTGCAGTGGGAATGACAGTTCCTTCTGTATAAATGAGATGGTATTATTATTCAGTCTGGATAAAAAAAAAAATAAAATAAAAATTTAATTAAAATAAAAAAAAAAATAAAATTAAAAATAAAATAAAATTAAAAATAAAATAAAAATAAAAATTAAAATAAAAATAAAATAAAAATTAAAAAAAAATTAAAATCAAAATAAAATTAACATAAAATTAAAATAAAAATAAAATTAAAATAAAAATAAAATTAAATTAACATAAAATTAAAATAAAAATAAAAATAAAAATAAAATTAAAAATAAAAATAAAATTAAAAATAAAAATAAAATTAAAAATAAAATTAAATTAAAATAAAAATAAAATTAAAATTAACATAAAATTAAAATAAAAATAAAATTAAAATAAAATTAAAATTAAAATAAAAATAAATATAAAATTAAAATAAAAATAAATATAAAATTAAAATAAAAATAAATATAAAATTAAAATAAAATAAAAATAAAATTAAAAATAAAATAAAATAATAAAAATTAAAATTAAAATAAAATTAAAATAAAAAAAAATTAAAATAAAAAAAAAAATAAATAATTGATATCCCGGATAAGACACTATGTTTCTTTTCTTTAATATTTAATTAATACTAATTTTAGCACGCAATTGAACTTGGCAAGTTTAAAAAGCCTGTTTAGAACACACATGCTGACATTCCTCTCAGAGTGAGTTGTCATAGCAACCCAGCTGTCTCAGCACAGTGAGCCTACTCCGCCCTCTCCAGGTGCAGCAACCAAAGGTCACTCAAGAGGCAGATGACTCACCAGGCTGGACTGTGAGCTTCAAAATACAAGCTGAAATGCATTTCTCACTATCAGGCTTGCAATGTGCACTGCTTACATTTCATCAATCATTTGGTAAAGGTTGCGGCAAGAACACTTTACACAATTTCCCCAGAAATTGTAGATTGTCTAGGTTGTTTTTATTCTTTTTAAATGTGCAGCTTTCATTAATACCTGTGATCCTGCCATGGAATTGTTTTTCCAGGCACTGCCTGTCAGGGAGAACTGTCTCACTAGGATTGAGAACCACTGGTCTAGTTAGGTTTGTTATGCAAAAACATAACAATGTTTCCTTGAGATGAAATGCTATTATAAATTACAACCTGCTTTTTTTTGTTTCACCCTTGCCACCTACATTAGGAACTTGATATCTGGATGTATAGAGTGCGTAGGCAGAATTTCCCCAAATCATCACCCCCTGCTTCTGTAATTGGCTCACTTCCTAGCCTAGAAGTCTGCACAGAGCTTTGGATCAAATTCCTGGCAACCTAAAATATGTCATTACAATCAAGAACCTTAGGTTTATTGCACCGAGAGTTTAAGTTATGGTCATCTCAATTTAATTTCTTCTAGAAATTTCTTAACAATTATAAAATCCTCCAGGCGAGAAGGTAATTTACATGCTTACTAGTCCATATTAGCTTAATAAAGATAGGTCAGAATTTTACCACTCCATTGAACAATTAGTACAACCACAGTTTTTATTCATATACTGTAAATATACATATTTTAAAGAAGACAATATCTAAAATATACAATGTCTCAAGGAATTGCCATATAAGTTTATTATCTAGTGACCTAATTTACTACATGCAAACATGAAAATGCACTGAATCCATTTATTTGTCTTTGTTTGCCTCTTTGTCTAAATGTTATTAAAAAACACAGGTTTGGTTTGGTTTTTTTGGGGGGTTATTTTGGAAATACCAAATTTCTTTCTGACTACATATTAAATTTCCAATGTAAACAAATGGCAAAATGTACAAATGGAAATGACCATAAGTGCAGCTGCAAAGGGTGGAAACATTCTTTTTTATTGTGATTTACATTAGAAAGCGGCAGACATACATAGCTGTATTTTCGCATAGATCCAGATGGGCAATCATTCTAGGGAAGTATGCATTGCAATATTTATAGACATCTGTGCGCCAGTGATAAAGCTATGCTGTTCTCATGCTTAGAACAATAAACAGTGAAGTTAAGTCAGCTTCACGCTTCCAGCTTATTGCGGCACCTCACATGAAGCATCTGTCTTTCATACAGAGATTAAAATGTATTGGGGTTGTGTGGGAATTTTTAAACTAAAACTACAAAGGTTTACAAATAGTCAAAGGGATATTTATCACTCTTTTATTAAGACTGTCTGTATCCTAATTGTACCCTACAATTTAAAGTGGTACTCTAGCCAAAAAAATTTTTTTCTAGTTTTGGAAGGGTCAGAACCTCTGCAACAAGGGCCATCTGTTTTGGTGGCACCTGCCATACATGAGATTTGCTCTCACTTTGGGGATGGTTTCTTTACCTCCTCTTGTGTACCCAGGACTGAAGGTGTGCTGACACAGGGTATAACCCCAACCAACTCTGTCCAAAATGAAAGTAAATAAATACAGTCTTGATTGGAGATTTATTTTATGTGTTTTCCACTAGAAACTAAAAGAAAACTGGAAATTCTTGCTTTTCCTGGAGTATATCTTCCACATACTGCTAGTTTCTTTTGTGTTGGATCCATCACACAATTAAAACAGATCTAATCTTATCTGGGGAAGGAGGGAGGGTAGGAGTCAGGTCCACAAAATTTAAAGTAGAAAACCCATTTGACTATGACTCATTGTGGTCCATTTACTAAAACTGGAGAGTGCAAAATATGGTGCAGCTCAGCATAGAAACCAATCAGCTTCCAGGTTTTATTTTCAAAGCTTAATTAAACAAGCTGAAGTTAGAAGCTGATTGGCTACCATGCACAGCTGCACCAGATTTTGCACTCTACGGTTTTAGTAAATCAACCCCATAATGTAATATTCTACATATTTTGGTCAACTTAAAAAGTACCATAGACATTTTGGCCTCTAGTATAAGTCTAGTATATTGACCTAGACCCTCATTTACCACAAAGGCGCCATTATGATCATAATGACAAGCTTCTTTTAAAATGGTAATATAATGGAGAAGTTTGTGATGATAGCTGCTTCATACATTACACTTTATAAATACCAATGGTTCCAAGAATTCTCCCAATAGCAGATGTGAAGTGTCAGTGTGGGATAGAGGATGACTATTTAGTTTTGGATGCTCTTTGAATGTCTTCATTAGTGATGAGCTACCCAGAAGTAAGCGGTCATTGCTGCGCCAATGAGCTGTATTTGGAATATTCCTAATGGAGCAGGAATTCTTGTGCTAATATTGCTTGTTGATCTAATATGACCAAAAGTGATGGGCTGAACATCCCTCTGTTTGGTCCGCGGTTGAACATTCGAACTTACCGAAAGTTTGCCCACGAACTTTGAACAGTGACAGTTTACTGAGCAGTATCTTACCGCATCTCAGCATGCGGTAAGATACCGCTCAGCTACTAAAATACCGCATGAGTTATATTATTAAGTCATGCTGTATTTTAGTAGTGAAACATTCTTTAATGTTTCAGCTGTCAGCGGTGTTCCCCGCTGACAGCTGAATGTCAAAAGAATTGTCGGAATTGCCCTTCGGGTCTGATATGGATTTTGAGTGGAACCTCCATGCCAAACTTTTTTTAAAAAATGGCCTGGGGTTCCCTCCAAAATCCATACCAGATTTTCCGAGCATGGAGCTTAGCAGGTCAGGAAAGGGGGGGGATGAGTGAGTACCCCTGAACCATACCAGGTCACATGCCCTCAACATGGATGGGGTGCTTTGGGGCAGGGGGGCTCCCCCCCAAAGCAGCTCATCCCCATGTTGATGGGGACAAGGGCCTCTTCCCCACAACCCTGGCTGGTGGTTGTGGGGGTCTGCGGGTGGGGGGCTTATCAGAATTTAACAAGGGGGCCCCCAGATCCTGCACCCCCATGAGTATGCAGTACATGGTACTACTACCCAGTCACAAAAAAAAGGGTAGTGTAAAAATGACAGGAGACCATCTTTGACAGGTCCTTTAATAAAAACACAAATTAAAAAAAATTCCCCAAAGTAGATCCAATGTCAATCACAATGCCACCACCGCCGATGCCGACATGAAAAAAAGATAAAACGCTCCGCTCTCGATGCTGGCTCCTGGCCGTCTGCCAGCTGTGCGTTAATGACAGTTAAAAACTATGATGATGTCACAAGGGAGTGGGGATACCCCCGCCCCTTTGTGACATCATCATGTGCTGTGATTGGCCAAAGCATTGCACCTGACCTGTGGTGCACCAGGTACATTACTTTGGCCAATCACAATGCACTGTCAGGGCGCAGGCGAACGGCCAATGTTCAATTTGAACTTATGTTCGACTCGAACATAAAGCCCATCACTAATGACCACATGACTACTTTAGATCAATAGTGCTATTAGTTAACTGTTAATTATGTCACAAGTACCCCTGCCCCTTTGTGCATGTGCAGCTTCACAGTGGGGAAGTGCCCACCTGTAGCTCATTGGCTGGCACTGACAGCTGACTTTCAGGTTTGGCTGAACATAGAAGCGGACTAAAACTAAGAGTCGAACCTAAGCTCGTGCCTAATCTTCTCTAACGTAATAGTAGAAAAAAATGCATAACAAATTTAACAAACCGTAATTGCTGATGGCAGAAAAAGATTATAATAAAGTAAATATATAACAGAATTCTAGTCGGATAAATTGGGGATGAAATGTGTCGGTGTGGTGTCTGGACCTTACCCCCGCCCAATGCACTGCATGGCTGTCCTGCTTGACCTAGACGGAGTTTGCCATCTATGAAAGGCCACACTGCTCTCTATTTTTGGCAAGCGTCAAGTGCAGTTGAGTGACTCTGCTCATCGTCCAGCCAACATGGAGCATAACTAGGATATGTGGCAGCAGTCGACTGTTCGGCCAACGAACGATGGTCTACACACAGTAAGTACCCGTGACCTTTTGTTGTTCTCTAGGTCATATCAACTGTGAAGTACAATTCGCAGGCTGGACTGGAGACACATATAGAGGCTGCTGCATAGGTACTTTGGCATATAAGTTGCACACAGTTCCGCTGGCCTTACCATATACTTACAGCTGTTGTATAAGACATCATCTATAATCACTCACATCTACATCACGGACTGGTGCATATATCACTGGTATACAGCACTGGACTGTGGCTATTTCATGCTATCAGTCTCCTGCATTTGTCTATGGCTGATATTGCAACATCTACAATCTCAATCACTGCTTCTACATTGTATAAGACTGTGATTAATTTATGCCATTAGTCCCCTGCATTGGCTTATGGTACATGCTGCACATATGGTTGCACAGATTCACCGCAGCCTATCTATTCATTCATGACCTGTGGGTCATTTTGCACTCCATGCAGCACTTAGTACCCTAAGATTCTACATGGACTTTATTTAGCAATCACCTGCATTGGATTAGATTGCTCACTCATCTATGCCGGGACTTTAGACCTCCACATCCATTTATATTGATAATGTACTTGTTCTTATATTACATAACACTGTCCACTGTGACAACAGTAGGTCCATATATTGGGTGTATGGAGCATAGGCCTTTTGACACAGTCCCCTGTTTTTCTGCAGTCAGGTTTAGATGAGATGGGCCCCTTAGCTTGTGGTGTTGTGCATAGTGGCCACACACCTGAGACCTTTATCCAGCGACGTTTCCTATTCAATGGCAATATAGAAAGGGGTTGACACTTGTCTCGGTGTTATTCGGAAGGACCTATGTGATGCTATTTGAGGTAGCTTACCATCCTTTGTGTGAGGGGAACAGTAGGGGTGGGTGGTTTTCCTCAGCTCCTCCTGGGGGGTTATATGGCATATGGCTTTGGGCTGGGGTGGGTTTTGTATTGAGGTGGTCCATAGGGGATGGTGAGATGGGGGTTAATGGGTCTGTGATACTTTTTTACTTATATATTTTTTTGTGTACAAAAACTTTTGTATGAGGAAATAGCCAAATGGGTTTGTAGCCTACTTTCTTTGCTCTATTTACATTATTATGCTTTTGGGCAACACCCCTCCAGACAGTGTTGGTGGCACCTCATTATTATTTTTTTGTACTAAGGGTGGGCTCCCCAGGAAAAATTCTTGTTGTTTTTGTACATTTGGAAGGTTGAATTAGTTTTAGAAAGGATAAATAAGGCAAAAAAGTAACAGTTTTTTGGTTGCAAAATATTGTTTAAAGGAGAAGCGTGGCTGCCAATTGCTCAGTTCTTAGTCTCCAGTGAGTAGAGAGCGATGACTGTCAATCACCGTTCTCTGCTCTGTCCCTCCAGTGCACACTGGAGTACCAGACTGTAGAGGGGGTGGGAGCAGCTGCGTACCGCTCGGGCTCCAAATCAAGCTTTCAGTGGCGTGCTGAGAGATTGAGCCACTTGCTGGTCAAGCATCTGGGTGGATCCATGAGCATCCCTTTATAGACTCTGCAAGAATAAAAAATACTTGTTGATTTGCCAGACATGCAGCTCCTATTTTTTCCTATTCTTTCCTCAGTGTCCTCTGCAGTAAATGAAGCCAGAAGCACTCAGCTCTGAGTGTTTATGGTTTCAGAGCTGTCATTCCCTTGCTGCTACAGACATGTACCATGCTAACAATGCAGATTTAACATGTATACCAAAAATTGCTCTAAAGAAGTATTTCCGATAATACAGGAAGAGTCAACGGGATATAGGGCAGCTTTTAAATTTTGACAAGATCAACAGGTATTTATTTGCACTTATTGCAAAGATATTAGGATGGTTCACTTCTCCAAGTAGCTTCCTTAGTTCTAAAAAAAATGTCAGGAATATAACCATGCATTTAAAGCCACACAGATAACTCAGTCATCTTAAAGTGTATTTGAACACTCAAACAAAGGTCAAACAACTGAAACTGAGAAGAAAGTAAACAACAAAACCCAGGAAAAATGGCTATATGTGGGTGACAGAAGGGGGTTTATTTACTAAAGCTGGAGAGTCCAAAATCAGACTCCCTTCTGCATAGAAACCAATCAGCTTCTAACCTCAGCTTGTTCAATGAAGCTTTGGCAATGAAACCTGGAAGCTGATTGGTTTCTATGCAGAAGTGAGTCTGATTTTGCACTCTCCAGCTTTAGTAAATAAACCCCAAGGTGTCAAAGGCCCCCACTTTGCAAACATCCCTGAAACATCCTTTTCAGGGATGTTTGCTCTAGGTTGACACAGATGGCCTTTTTCATGCCTCCTGCAAACCAGTTGTCCTCTCTGTCCAAAATATGATCCTCAATATCCTCAAAAGATTGTTCATTCTCTTTAATGTGTAGGGCACTATGGTGTTTGGATTAAAGTTATTCTAAATCCTGAAGATTTTCAACCGTAACTGCTTCCTGACCGCCCTATAGCAGAACTACTGCTACGAGACGGCAAGGCTGCACAAAATCACACACATATATATATATATATATACAGTTGTGTTCAAAATAATAGCAGTAAGACATCACTAACCTGATCAATCACTGTTTTTGGTAGAAATTATATTTCTACATGGCAAATAATTTACTAGCAGGTGTAGTAGAGTAATACAAATCCAACAGACCCAACAGTCATGACATGCATGCTGCTGATTCTGTGTAATTGAATCACTAATTGAAAGGGGCATGTTCAAAATAATAGCAGTGTGGAATTCTATTAGTGAGGTCATTCATTCTTTGAAAAACAGGTGGTAATTATTGCCCTTATTTAAGGAAGGAAGGCAGCAAATGTTGTACATGCTGATTACAGTGCATTTCTCTCTGAAATTCTGAGGAAAATGGGTCGTTCCAGACATTGTTCAGAAGAACAGCATACCTTGATTAAAAAGTTGATTGGAGAGGGGAAAACATATAAAGAAGTGCAGAAAATGATAGGCTGCTCAGCTAAAATGATCGCAAATGCTTTAAAATGGCAACCAAAACCTGAAAGACGTGGAAGAAAGCAAAAAACTACCATTCGAATGAATAGAAGAATAGCCAAAATGGCAAGGACTCAGCCAACAATCAGCTCCAGGAAGATCAAAGAAGGTCTAAAGTTACCTGTGAGTACTGTTACAATTAGAAGACGCCTATGTGAAGCCAAGCTATCTGCAAGAAGCCCCCGCAAAGTCGCACTGTTGAAAAAAATACATGTGCTGAAGAGGTTACAATTTTTTAAAGAGCACATTGACTGGCCTAAAGAGAAATGGCGCAACATTTTGTGGACTGATGAAAGTAAGATTGTTCTTTTTGGGTCTAGAGACAGTTTGTGAGACGACCCCCAAAGACTGAATTCAAGCCACAGTACACTGTGAAGACAGTGAAGCATGGTTGCGCAAGCATCATGATATGGGGATGTTTCTCATACTACGGTGTTGGGCCTATTTATCGCATCAGAATACTTGAAGAGGTCATGCTGCCTTATGCTGCAGAAGAAATGCCCTTGAAATGGGTGTTCCAACAAGACAATGACCCCAAACACACCAGTAAACGTGCAACATCTTGGTTCCAGACAAACAAGATTGACGTTATGGAGTGGCCAGCCCAATCCCCGGATCTTAATCCAATGGAAAACTTGTGGGGTGACATCAAAAATGCAGTTTCTGAGGCAAAACCAAGAAATAGAGAAGAACTGTGGAATGTAGTCCAATCATCCTGGGCTGGAATACCTGTTCACAGGGGCCAGTAGTTGGTTGACTCCATGCAACACAGATGTACAGCAGTTCTCACAAACAGTGCTTATACAACTAAATATTAATTAAGAGATTCAAAGGAAAGCAAAATCTTCAAACATTTGTTTGAGTTTGAGTTTGTAAAGAAGAATACAAACACTGCTATTTTTTTGAACAGTCTAATATTCACTTTTCTTCAATTATTTTGGAGAAACAACACAAATTTGATATTTTTCTTCATGATTTGATTTGGAATAGAATGTGTAGTGTTCCCAATGCATTTGTGTGTATGGAAATAAAAGCTATTAGAAGGATTTTGAGCTTTATTCACTTTTTTCAACACACTGCTATTATTTTGAACACAACTGTATATATACACACATGATTTTGTATTACTGAGCCTCCATTGGCGGCTATAATTGTTGATCACAAAGTCCCTGCTGATGATTCCCTGCTGGCACCCGGCGATCGCCGAGGAACAGTGACAGGGGAGAGACCTGTGTGTAAACAACACAGATCTCTCTCCTGCCAGCAGTAACATGCTGCTGTGTACTTCTCTGCACAGCAGATAAAAACACAGTAGCATGTTTCCCTAGTAAAACACACACAGCTCACTTAGTAAAACAGCACACTGTTAACCCTTTGATCGCCCCAGATGTTAACCCTTTCCTGCCCAGTGTCATTAGTACAGTGTCAGTGCTTTTTATTACCACTGATCACTGTATTGGTGTCATTAGGAGGTCAGCGGCAGTTAGTCAGTTCCCCCCCCCAGTGTCAAAATGCCCCTATGCAATCCCACAGTACAACTATAAGTCCCTGATCGCCACCATTACTAGTATAAATTTTTTTTTTTTTTTTATTCCAGTATACTGTATATACCACCATTTGTAAACGCTAACTTTCACATAAACCAATTAATTGGTTAATTAATAATGTATTGGGATTTTTTACAAACACATGTAGTAGAATAAATTTTGACCTAAATGTATGATAAAATTTGATTTTTAATTTATTTACTGGATAAGTTTTATAGCAAAAAAGTCAAAAATATATATTTTTTTAAATTGTCAGGGTATTTTTGTTTATAGAGCAAAAAATAAAATAAAAATGCAAAAGAGATCAAATACCACCAAAAGAAAACTCTATTTGTGGGAAAAAAGGACATAAATTTAATTTGGGTGCAGCATTGCATGACCACACAGTTGTCAGTTAAAGTATTGCAGTGCCATATCGCAAAAAATGGCCTGGTCAGGAAGGGGGATAAATCCTCTGAAGTGGTTAAGGTTAATGTTCAGGGTATATGAGGGAACTTTTTTTATTTTTGGCATCAATGCTCTATTGCGGGTTTTCTGCACTGAAACATCTTGTTCCATTATGAGGAACCTCATGAAACAAATCTCTCTCTATATATATGTGCAACAAATCTCTCTCTATATATATGTGCAACTTTTTTTTTGCAGTGAATTATTTATGCATCTGCATTGGTTTTTGTTTTTTTTTCTTCATACAAAATGTAAACATGAGCTCTAAGTTTGTGGGAAGAATTTTGGTTGTAATTAAGTGCAAGGCATACGTTGTTTAGAATGCCAAAAGAGATTATGTGGCTGCAGAGAACAATTTGTGACTGTCCCCTGAGACTGCAGTGATAGAACTCTAACCATTACTGACAGTGAGAAACAAGATTTTTATATATGTATAAACAAAAATTACAGTAATTACAAAAAAAAGCAAATGTACCATCTTGTTATCCAGAATCTGCTATAAAATCACATATCAGATGGCTAAGAAGACTAAAATTATAACAGTATAACAAACAAAATATTTAATATACAATATATCCTGTGTGATTTGCAGAAAACAATATATTGGAAGCAGGGCCATCTTTAATATTGATGGGACCCTTGGCAAACGTTTTCTTGGGCCCCCCAATGAAATTTTGCTCTCCACTTGCTCTGAGACATACAATAAATAGCAGCTAAACTCAAAATCAGTTTACTGCTGCAGATCAAGCAGCAATTGCAATTGATTGCCGGAGGTTATAGCATATCATTACCGCTCACTGACTAGTGAGGTTACAGAACACATTACTGCTCACTGATTAGTTGCTAGAGGTTACAGTACATGATTTCTGCTTGCTGGTTGGTTGCTAGGGTTTACTGCACATCCTTACTGCTCACTGATTGGTTGCTAGAGGTTACTGCACATCATTACTGGTGACTGGTTGGTTGCTAGAGGTTACTGCACATTATTACTGGTCACTGATTAGTTGTTAGAGGTTACTGCACATCATTACCACTCACCCATTGGTTGCTAGAGGTTAGTGAACATCCTTACCACTCACTAATTGGTTACTAGAGGTTACTTAATTAAGTTTCACTGGTTGGTTGCTGAAGGTCACAGCACATCATCTACTTGCTGCCTGCACACCGTGGACTGAAAAGGTTAGGGGAACCAACAATAGACATAAAACCCCTAGTACTTCTGGAATCATGGGCAGTACTTGGGGGGGGGGGGGGTGTGATCAGTGGCAGTGCTAAGGGGGGAGGATTGATAGGATCAGTGGCAGTGGAAGGGAGAATGGGATGAGTGACAGTGCTGATGGGGGGATGGGATCAGTGGCAGTGTTTAGGGGGAAGGGATCAATGGCAGTGCTTGGAATGCATGGGATCAGTGGTAGTGCTGAATGGGGATGGGAGGTGACATTTCTACATGAATGTTAGGGGTGATTAAAATTGATGACCAATGTAATGGAATTGGCACTAACCAGCAATGTAATGAAGAATTTACACTAACATCCAATGTAACGGGGATTTTACACCAACATCCAATACATTTCTACACTGGCCACCAATGTAAGAAGAAATTTACACTGACCACCAGCAGAGGTAATGGTGGCTGGAACCTCAGGGGGGCATAATATACTGTACATATGAATAACAAAAATATATCCTCCTGCGCTTTTACGGTAAATGATACACTTAACTAAAAAGCAGCCAGCATCTATCCCATACCAAATAAGGGCAATAATAGAAACACATATAAAAGTGATGCAGCTCTAAAAATAAAAAGCACTCAAAAGATAATATACATAAATTACTGAAAATAAATATATTTTAGCAAACGGGGTAACAGATGACCCAAATCCACATGGGGATATAAAGGAGACAGTGACCCCTAGTACCCAAAGGGTACTAAATGAAGACCAGGTAGGTATCTGCAGGAAAAACCAAACAGATAACAATGGCATGTGTAGAAAATGAGGAGCTTTCCAGATATTTTCACCGTGAAACAAGATTCTTTTCCATTTTTTTCCTGGAGCTGGATGGACTATGGAGGCAGGTAGATGTAAATGGACACACACATGTGTCCATCCAGCTCCAGGAAAAAAAATGGAAAAGAATCTTGGTTCACGGTGAAAATATCTGGAAAGCTCCTCATTTTCTACACAAAGACAAAGCATTGCAAATTAGGTAGCTCCCACTACCACCCAGATTGCCTAGGCGATCCCAGCAGATGTTAGCACGGCTCGCGCATGTCCAGTGGGAAGCTATCTGTGAAGCCATAAGGAGGCAGAGCTGGTTCCCGCAGTAATACACTATGAGGATTGTGTTCTCTTCATAACTTATGAGCATATGAGCTTTGACATCTGAGGAGGGTGTATTCCGTTTGCCCACTGGTCCGGCTGAATACTGTTCATGTGATGACTGCCCATACCATCCAATCTGAGGAGCCACTGGTTTGAGGGATCCAGAGGTGATCTACATGTGCTTTGTGGCCCTGCGGGGTCATAGAGTGGAGGTGAGAGGCCATTGCAGCCATACTACCTGGGATCACGTTTGGAGTGTGCTGTGATTCACCTGCACATCTTAGAAATATGAACTGTGGACACTTTATTTTGCACTAAGCCATTGTTATCTGTTTGGTTTTTCCTGCAGATACCTACCTGGTCTTCATTTAGTACCCTTTGGGTACTAGGGGTCACTGTCTCCTTTATATCCCCATGTGGATTTGGGTCATCTGTTACCCCGTTTGCTAAAATATATTTATTTTCAGTAATTTGTGTATATTATCTTTTGAGTGCTTTTTATTTTTAGCGCTGCATCACTTTTATATGTGATACTGTACATATGAATGTCGCTGCTATTTACATATGAATGCCATATTGCTGCCGCTATTTACATATGAATGGTGGCATTATTTACAAGTGAATGCTGACACATGAGTCATCTGTACATAGCAATAGGACAGAGCTGGGTAGCATAAGTGACAGCACTTCACACTCAGATATGGGACTCAGCCTGGGACAATGACTTCCAAGCACAAGGAAGTGTAAACCAGTACAGTAGGCAAGTATGGGACAGCTGCTTTGGGCCCCACAACAATGACTGGGCCCAGGGAAGCTGCCCCTTTTGCCCCTCCTTAAAAACAGCCCTGATTGGAAGTAAAACCAGGAGGTTGTGCAGTCATATGAATGTCCATCTGTTTAATATAAACACATGAAATAACACCAATGTAGGGAAACATTTTGTAAATCACCATGGATCAAATACAGAATATCTTAGGATATAATCATAGAAAGAGTGGATCAATCGACAAGAAGGGGTGATCGTTTTTCTCTATTGAGTAAAACAGAAGTATATTGGATCTTTAGGCTCCATGCACACTAGGCTTAAAAAAAATGCTGCTTCTGCAGGTGTTTTGCATTCTGCCTGTAAAAGGAGTTCAATGTTACCCTATGCGTCCATGCATGTTTACAGGCATATTTGAAGCCCGTCATTTGGAACCAAAAAAAACCCTGCGTTTTTGATTGGAGCTTACAGGCAGAAAAAACGCTCAACACTCCTAAACTCACCTAAACGTGTACAAAAAAATGCTCTATATGAGCAGGTTTTCCTTCTGCCAAAGGAACTGGCGTTTTTTAAGCCCAGTGTGCATGGAGCCTAAGGTTGGATACCCGTATACCTAGAGTGATGACAGTTGAATGGGACTTAACAGAATATTATGACTAATATAAATCTCTGATTTCCCTCTTCCCTGAATTGTTCTCAATTTCTGTTTTCCTCCCTCCTTTCTCTTACGCTAGACAAAAAGTTGCCTTAAGTGTCCTGACATGGGTTTTTTAGGGCTTCCTCACACGGGTCTGGCTACTCTTTAAACATTCTTTTGCTTCTGCTGTATGATGGGACACCTAGCTAAAAGGCGGGAAGCCTCACTTTCGTCATTCACTGAGTGCCCTGCTAGTAATGCGGAGTCATGTCAGAGCTTACAAAGAGTTTCAAAGAGAGCAAATTGTTGGTGCCCACTTAGCTGGTGCCTCTGTGACTGAAGTTGCCAATTTATTTGCGGCATCATCAGATACAGTATCAAAGATTATGACAGCATATACAGTTTCCAGGAAAACATGGTCTGATAAGCATAAGCCATGGTCAACTCACCGAAAGAGACAAAAAGACATTGCACAAATTGTATGGAGGGAACTCCATAAGTAAAACATTCATTGGCGAGCTGCAGTTACCAAACCGCCAGTGACTGATATTATTACTCTGAAGAGAAGAGAGTGGTGTAACACCCTTAAATCGTGGACTATCGATCAATGGAAGACTGAAATATGATCCAATGAATCAAGCTTCACACAGTTCCCAACTGTCACGGACACACGATCGCCACCCTCAACATGCGACGATCGCACGACCGCGACCAACAATACGTCACGCCTGCGGCGTCAGACCCCAGACCTTCTCACCAAACTCGTGCCTGAAGGACCGGCCAATCCAGACCATGATGCGACGTTGCATAACAATGCCACACTCAGCTGCACCCTGCACATTGATTGTCCAGCTAATGGAACGCAATCGACGCACCAGCAGCCTGAATGAGCTTGTTACTGGGTCGGGTTAATTACGCAACTAACCCTTCACACTGCCACCACCCCTTTTTGTACAGAGAAAGGGGAAACTCTCTTTAACATATATACACTGTAATGGTTGAAAAGTCACCTGTCCAATACGGTCACCGCAGGCCGATTGGGCAGAGGATTAAACTAACACAGTAGCGTCTCTTCAGAAGGCAGGGATTAGTAAATTGCAATTAAGCACATTAGAAACAGTTTAACACTTTCAGAAAGAAAGATTTATTACTAAAAGAGTCAAACAGGTGCAATAAAATATTTACAGAAAAAAAGATGTAACTAAGATATATATATATATACACACATAGAAAACAGCACAGCACAGCAAAGAGATAACAGGGAGAAGTTAAAAGGTTAAGTTACTTGCCATGTTCAGCCTTAAGGTAAGCAGATCCAAGTTGCAGAGCGAAAGGGTCTTTGATCTCCTGCTGTTACGATGTTAAAATTGGTAGATGTGTTTAGCTTACCTTCAGGCCTACAGCCTGTGTTTTTTTAAAGTCCCCCAGCAAGGGGGGTGGCGCTGAGTAACTAGCCAATACCCTGTTTTGGGCGGGACCATCGGATGGGCTCTGCATTAAAACTGACAGCTTCATAATCCATGATATGAAACATAGGTGACAGCTGACCTGAGGAATGTTCATTTAACTTCTGTCACCTGGCTGGTAGGGTTTATGAGGTTCCAACTTCTTTCAAGTCCAGGGAAAAAACTACCTTATCTTGGTTAGGAGGTGTGAGTTTACCCAGGCCTTGGGACAGAGAGTCTGCTGTCTCTATGGGGGGGCTTTGTAGCACTGGGCCCCCTGCTGCTCCAGCCTGCCAGCAACTTTTATTATGCACACATCTGTCCCTGTGCCTCTCAGGAAGGGAGGGGGTAGGGAATAAGGGATTGAGGAATACTTCTAATAAAAAAGGGGAAATCCGCGTCCATCTCTGATGAGCAAGTTTGCTACAACAACCACCAGACATTTTTATGTGTGGCAAACACCATCCAAAGGTTACAACCAGGATTGTCTTGTGCCAACTGTAAAGCATGGTGGCAGTGCCATTATGGTTTGGGCAGCCATATCTTGGTATTCATCATTGCCAGCAAGTATGTAGAAATTTTGGTCGCCGACCATGTGCACCCCATGATGCAGACACTGTTTCCCAAAGACCAAGATGATAATTTTCCAAATCACACAGTTGGTATTGTCAAATTGTGGTTTGACAAGCAAGCAGACAAAGTCTCGCACCTTCTCTGGGCACTGCAGTCGCCAGACCTCAATATCATAGTGCCACTATGGTCAATTTTGGAGAACAAGGTTTGGGCTTGTTTTCCACCTGTCATCTCTGTGAGAACCGGAACAATTTTTGCATAAAGAGTGGTATCAGATTCCATTATCCACCATCCAAGACTTATATTTGTCAATTTCCAGAAGAATTCAGGCCGTCTTGGATGCCAAAAGCAGTCCAACACCATATTAGGTAATGATTTTGTTCTTTTACCTTGGGTTTCCATAATTTTGTCCAGCTCATGTATATACAGTATGCATAATGTCCTGCTTCATTTTACTTAATTTTTTAAAAAATTTCATTCCATTTTTTACCTACGCATGAAGCTTCCAGCAGTTGATTTATGATTGGGGTATATCATATTGTTTACAGTTATCATGGAGATCTCATTATAATTCCAATTTTGATTTTAAAATGAGTCAAATAGCCGTTTTTGGTTACATGATTGCTGTTAACAATAAACATGTTGGTTTTAGTGGCTCTCTTGACTGGGAGGGTCAAAGGGGGATGATATAGTTCTTAAAAGGTTTTTATATTAATATTTATTAATAATAACAGTGATTCCACACTAAAGATGGCCGCTCCACTACTTCTGGTTTCTCGGGCAACGTCCAACGTCACGTCCATTGACACGTTTCGTAACTTCCTTGACTTCCTCCCAGTTTGGCAAATATTTTCCCTTTGGGTCCGTCGTAATTTCTAGGGTTTCAGTGCAAAGCACTCATGCAGCATTGGACGTTGCCCGAGAAACCGGAAGTAGCAGGGCGGCCATTTTTAGTGTGGTATCACAGTTTGGCGTTCCTGGAAGCTGCTTGAGGTGGAGTCATGGGATCTTTATGCAATTTTTTATGGTTTTATATGTAAGCATATTTTATTAAAGCGTGGATCTGTATAACTTTGAACATACTGCACTATATGGCTTTATTTTCTCTCTATGAATGCTTTGGAGCATAAGGAGGCGGGAGTATTAGAGTGAGCATTGAGGGATCAGAAGGTATCCTAGTGGTTCGGGTTGATCTATATCCCTCTCTGGATTTCTATATTCTTTTAAGGCTGGCTAATTATTTATTAGGGTAAGGATATGTGATTCAGCCACTAAGATGTACACACTGAGTGTTCACGGAGAAGCTTATATATAAATATCACACAGAGTGTTTCACTATCACAAGTGTTTTCATGTTTTGTGTGTTTTTGTGCACGAAAATAATGAGGAAATTTTATTGAATTTTTTGAGTAATTATTTATGAATTTATTAATTAAATTTTTGAGGATAATACACTATTGAGTTTTCTTTGTTTTGAGGTACACGGCAATTGTTGGAATCATACGCAGAGTTTAAACAGAAATTGGAGAAAGATTTATGGACTTTATTTTGGTTTTTTTTTTCACATATTGTATTTGAATGTTATTAAAAATCACCTTTCCTTTTTGGGGGCGCTGTTGTGCAGCCGCCAAAGATGGCCGCACATTGAACTAGCTCCTCATCACCCAGGCACACCACACCATTCACGCACCCTCTGAATCTGTGCCTGACATCTCGCACATCACTCCCAGCTACCTGAGAGCCCTGCAGAGCGGCCTGGAATGCCCAGGAGGGGTGGATTGCCGGGTCCCTGACCCCAATCACCGGAGGCATCACTCTGCAGTTGGAAAAAGATGGTTGCAGCAGGCGCCTCGAGGCCTGCGTGAGTACCCACAGCCTGCCGCCACCCCACCAGCCTGTACTCCTGCCTGGCCTGCCTTTACTCTTCGCCTGCCCCACAGCCAAGCACAGGATAGCTCCTCCACAAAATCGGCCGGTCTACCCGTGTGGTCCCGACCTCAGTCTGCTCCGCTGTTCCCTCATGCTAGCCCCTGGCTCCTTGGGCCTCCACAGCCTTACAGGCTTGTACATAGACCACTACAGCTGGCGGGTGAACAGCATCCTCATGGAGGGAGCCAACAACATCATGCTGGGACCTAGACACTACAGCGGCCTACTGTCTCACTGATACAGGCTCCCTGCAAAGGCGGGTAAGAATGAGCGTTCCCGTCACCACAGAGATACCCCTATACCACAGGCCGGAGCGTTCCCCTCCCCTCTCCCATCTGGGGTCCCTTACTCTACCACCATAAACCGAGCCTGCCCCGACCTACTCCTCCAAGCTGGTTCCTGTCTGTTGCCTGCCACCTATGAGCCCTAGCAGGTTGTCACGTACCTGATAGGAGACTGAAATGACGAGGTCGGCCTCACTTGTGTCACTAGCCCTGACTTCACTGGAGGTGGAACAGAGGGTGTGTAGGGACCAGGGGGACAAAAGCGCCAGTAGATGTTGTTTGCAGCTCTTGCGGTTGGTGACCTTGGAAAACTGATGAACCTCCGGTTCAGGCACAGTAGTAAAATGCAGAGCTGGTATGGTAGATCGCCAGGTGTGCACCAGAGCAAGGCAGGAAGCTGGGATGGGTGACAGGAGCAGTGTCAATGGAATAGCCAGGGTCATCAACGGGCGGACAGCGAGGTACCAAATCAGAACCAAGCCAAAATCAGGAATAGAGCCGAAGTCAGGAACCAGTATCAAGCAGGAGAGTAATCAGAGTCAGGTCAGGAACAAGCCGGGTCAGCAACAAGGAAATCACACAGGAAATGAGCAGGAAATGGGGAACAGCTGAAGACCAGTGAGCACTCAGCACAGGCAGGGGCATCTTTTAAATAGTCTGTCTGGCGCCAATCTTCACCGTGTGTGTGCGCGTGCATGTGCGCGATCGCTCATTTCTGTGCGCATGCGCACGTCTATTCGCCAGCCCTCTCACGGGTATTCCCTTACACAGGCAAACCGCCTTACTTGCCAGGGAATACTTCTACCACCTGATCTGCTGGGGTTCACGGAATACACAGACCATAGTCCACTTAGCAAATCCAAAGCCCTGATTCCACCCTGCCAGACCCTAACACTAACTTTATCTTTAGCGTTTCTTATAATATCATTTGATTTTGCTTTCTCCAGTTCTGTATTGCAAGCATTGACACCCCTCAGAGCTACTCTTCTTGATGACCACAACTGCCTCTGAATGGTCCCCTTACCAGGTACCCCTGGTTCCCTCCGGGACTATGGGGAAAAATTCTGCTGCTACTCAGGCCAAATCAATCCCACGGCTGGCTCTTCTAAAATTTCAGCCACCCCTGCTAAAAGGCCTCTTTCCAAAATGGCCTCTCCACAGACTTCATATGAATATCAACTCTCATCCCAAGAGCTTGTATCCCAACTGGACGACTCTTCCAATGACAGTCTCTCTGCCTCACAAATCTCAGATACCACTGCAGCAGCAGTTCGAGATTTAGCTCTCCTTGAAAAGTTTGAACTTCTTCTTCAACAGGAACTGAATACTGCAATGGAACAACTCACTACTAAGATCACTCGTGAAATAAAGGACATAGGATCCCGTATCGATGACCTTGAACAAAAAATGGACGATGCAATCTTGGTGGTCGACTACCATGAACAAGATATTGGCTCTATCAAACTAGACCTTGCTTCTGCCCTCCAGAAACTTGAGGACCTGGAGAACTGTAGCAGGAAGGGCAACTTCAGGATTAGGGGGTCTACCTGAGTCCATAGAGGACTTAAACTCCACAGTTACTGCCTTATTACAGGAGCTCATTCCCAGCATTCCAATTGAAAGACTGGAATTTGACTGGATCTATGGCCCTAGGCCCGAAAAGACCAGATGGCCCCCCACGTGACATCATAGTCAAACCCACTTTCTACAAAACCAAGGAAGCAGTCATGCAAGCAGCTTGGTCCAAGAAGGAGTTGACTTTTCAATCCGACAAATATCAAATATTCCCTGATCTAGCTCCACAAACGCTCGAGATGCAAGGAGTTGAAATCTTTGGTGCAGACGTTACAAAACTACCGTATCAAATATCGCTGGGGCTTTCCATTCAAACTAACATTCTCCTTTTGAGGCTATTTCCTCCCCCCCTTTTTTTTCTCCTTTTCCCTCCCTCTCCTTACCTATGGTCAGGTAATAGTATTGCTACTTTCACCTAACTGTTTTCGGATCATATACTACAATGTGCGCCCGGTTGGCTACGGCAATCCCCTACTATGGCAGTGCATACAATCACCGCCACTGATTGCTCAGGCAATTTCTTCTTTGAGAATACTGTGGTAGAGTCTTCACTCATTCTCTTACTGCACTTCCTTTCTTGCTCTCTCTTTTCCTTTTATTTTTTCTGGACATCAAACCACCTGCGTCTACCATATTCGGGCCGAGTTGGACCTTTACTGCATCTTCATGCTACCTCACCTCCTACTCACCATGATGGCTACCTCCACGTTTGTTATGGTATCCCATAATGTACAGGGATTTAACTCCCCCTGGAAACGTAGGTGTGCCTTCAACTATTATGCCTCACTTCACGCCTATGTAATTGGATTGCAGGAAACCAGATTTTCCACTTCCTCTTCCCCCAAATATCTCCATAAGAATTACCCCCAGGTGTTCCAAGCGACCTTTGAGTAAAAATGGAGAGCGTTTCATGAAAGTTCTCTTTTCATATGCTCTTGAGATTGCAGACCCTACTTAATACTACAGGAGACAATCCTAGATATTGAAGTGACTGCAGTTAACTATTACGCCCCCAACACTCATCAGTCTCAAGTTTTCTCTCACTTATTGAGGGTAATCTCTTCGCATGAGAAGGGCACCCTGATCATGGTGGGAGATAGTAACATAGTGTTGAACAGACAGTTAGATCGGTCCCCTTCGGTGTGCCCCTCTGGGATCTCATCCAAAGCTAACTCACAAATGAAGCGATTTTCAGATCTTTTCTCCAAACATGCTTTTGTGGACACCTAGAAGGAGTTTAACCCTAGAGGGTGGGATTACACTTACTACTCGGCGCCCCACAATTGCTACACATAAAAAGACCATTTTTTCATTACTCAAACTTTCATCCGAGATGTCCTTAAGGTCAGAATCTTGTCTATACCCTGGTCTGATCTGTTGCCACAACTAGTCACCTGTAAATCGTTGACCTCTACCCCTCAACACTATTCCTGGCATCTTAACGACTCATTGTTATCATTTAACGAGACGGTGAGAGCCATTCAGGACTCCATCTCCAATTACTTACTATTGACAATACTGTTTTGGCTTCATCCCCCACGGTTTTGTGGGAAGCTCATAAAGTCACACTTCGAGGGAAACTTATACAACTAGCATCCCTCAAGAAGAAGGAGAGGGAGTTCCGGGTGGCAAATTAAGAAGGAGAGGGAGTCCTGGGTGTCAAATTTTTCCTCCCATCTTGTGCAGTTGGAAACTCAATTTGTCTCTCTGTCTTTTTATGCAAACAGTTAGCAGCTACTAGGGGGGAACTAAATCTTCTCCTTGATGATAAGGCTGAAAAACAGCTCAGATGGTCCTGACATAAATATTATGCCTGTGCTAATAAGCCAGATCCAGTGCTGGCCAACCTTCTTAAGGCCCATACCCGATATACCAAACCAATCAGGTTACGCTTACCCAATATAGTTACTACAGTTAACCCCTCCAAAATCATGGACGCCTTCGCTTTTGTCTTGTCCACGTTATATCATCCCCCACAGTCTTTCCACAAAGACTTAGCAGATGACCTTTTTCGTGACATCTATCACCCCGGACTATTCCATTCAGTGTCAGATAAAATGAAGGCTGATATCACTGTCACAGAGGTCCTTGCAGCAATTAAAACTTTCAAGATGCAAAAGACTCCTTGACCTGATGGTTTTCCGAATCCCTCTCTCCCCACTTGACTAACTTTTTCAATCATCTACATTCCCACTCGGACCTGCACCCGTCATCCACAACTGTCCAAATAGTGATGCTTCCGAAACCTGGGAAAGATTCTCAGGACCCCCATAATTTTAGACCCATCTCCCTGTTGAATGTTGACATTAAAATCATCGCCAAAATCCTCGCCACCAGAATTAACTCTTTCCTGCACCACCTTATTCATAAAGAGCAAGTGGGCTTTGTTTCCTTTCGGCAGGCCTCTAACAATACCCGCAAAGTCATTCATCTTATTCTTTTGCTACAACAAAATAAAACCCCTGGTATGCGTCTAGGCCTTGATATACACAAGGCATTTAACTCTCTCTCCTGGGAGTATATGCATTATGTCTTGGAAAAATGGGGATTTCCGACTGCTTTCATGTTGTGGCTGAGGGCTCTCTATTGAGAACCCTCTGCCACAGTTCACTATCTTTCTCAACAATCCTCCCCTTTTCCCATCCACAGGGGAACACGCCAGGGATCGCCTCTTTCCCCAATAGTTTTTATCTTGGCCTTGGAGCCTCTACTACATCTCATCAGATCTAACCCGGATATCAAAGGGGTTTCGGTCACCCATCAGTCTTTCAAAGTTAGCACATTCGCGGACGACTTGCTCTTGACTTTGATATTCAGGTATTGGCACCCGGGGTTCAGGTAGAGGAAAAGTTCCATAAATCATGCTGAGTTCTGTCTGAGTAGGTATATCTGAGACTGCAGAGGGACCCATGGTTGCTGAAACATCAGGAGCAATGTCATAGGAATAGCCTGGGTCATCAACGGGTGGACAGCGAGGTACCAAATCATAAGCAAGCCAAAGTCAGTAGCAGAGCTGAGGTCAGGAACAAGTATCAAGCAGGAGAGTAATCAAGAGTCAGGTCAGGAACAAGCCAGGTCAGCAACAAGGGAATCACACAGGAACGAGCAGGAAATGGGGAACAGTTGAAGACCAGTCAGCACTCAGCACAGGCAGAGGCACCTTTTAAATAGCCCGTCTGGCGCCAATCTTTGCCGTGCATGTGCGTGTGCACGATCACGCATTTCTGTGTGCATGCGCATGCGCACGTCTATTCGCCAGCCGTCTCACGGGATTCCCTTACACCCCCAAACTTATTTCTGTCCTTTACTCACAATTGACTACTCTGCAGCATCCAAATAATCATACCTATGTTTCCAGGTGGGAAAAAGACCTTAAGAGCACCAAATATATCGTCTGTTGGTCACAAATATGGACAACCCTGACTTCCTGCTCTATCAATATCCTTACAATGGAATTGGCCTTTAAAACTATTACAAGATGGTACTTGGTCCCATCCTGTTTATCACACCTCCACTCTTCTGCCCCTGGTACTTGCTGTACTACCCCTGGTGGACATGCCCTATGCTCTCTCAGTTCTGGTCAAAGATCCTTAAACTCTTGCATTTCCTACTAACTTGCCCTTTCCCTAGATATCCTTGGCATCTCGTTCTCCACCTGAAACCCCCAGGCCTTTCAAAATACCAATTCAAGCTGGCTACATACGTATTATTGGCAGCTAAACAAACTATAGCAAAGGCCTGGAAACAACAATTCATATCACACCCGATCATGGTGTTCTGGGAAGATCACCGTAGGGTTTGGGAAGAAAGAAGAATGGGACAAACAGTGTTCTAATTTTTCATGGGAATTCTATTAAGCCATGTAGACATTGGAATCTGACCTACATTTCCTTTCTGTTAATGAAGAACGTACTTTGGAAAAAAATCTCACTGAGTTATAACCATGTAAGAGTATAACCATGGTGAGTGTGTATATGAATATTAAGTATATACAGTACATATACATAATATAAATTTCATTTAATATATGACATATTGGGGTGTGCACTACTTTTCAAAAATCACCTTTCTTTTATTCATTTAAAAGGTGTCACCCAGAGTCTGTTACAAAATTCATATTTTGCTGTTCAATTGAATGTTATGGTGTGCACGCCCAAAAAACATTTAAAGTGACATTAAACCCCCAAAAATACAATATAAAACTAAAAAATGGAATATATTGCAGCTTACCAATCCTTAGATTTAGTGGCTGAATTAGTTTCCTGTTTTAATTTTTTAATTTTATTTTCACCTGGCGATCCAGCTAGTAACACACCTCTTGTTCAAGGATTCATACACACTAACATCAAAAATGTTCAGGTCCACAAAGCAAGCTCTGGATCTGAATGCATCCCGTGGTATTCTATGTACATTTGTACACTAGACATTCATTATGTTCTACATATACAACACATAGAAACGTTTACCAAATCGGGAAAAATCTGCATTCACGGTCTGTTTAATGTTGGTTTTGAGAAGCTGAATAGATGTAAACGCATGTAGATGTAGCACTCTCTAGTTGTGCTAAAGAGTTAGAAAAATGTAATAGCACACTCAGTAGCTGGAGTGAGCATGTCTGAGTAGGGGTCAAGCCCAGGTTAGGCTGGACTCAGCGGGTTGAGCCTCTATTGCCTCCTCCTGGTTCTGGAGGTCTATGAAAGCTTCCAGAAGCTAGTTGGGCAGAGGGGTGGAGACCTGGATATTCATTGGGGTCTGACCAGTCCCAGGCAGGATGTCCTGGCAGTGTGGGAAGAGCTAGCCAGCAACTGGAGTCAGGTGGAAGATGTATTAGTGAAGATGCAGCTGTGTAACCTGCGAGGGGACCCCTAAGAAGTAGGATTCTGCTTCCAGGCAGGAGGAAGGAAGAAAGAGAAGCTGACCGAGGGAGCTCTACTGCTTTACAGTCCATCAAAGAAAGATAGCCTGCGAGCAGGGAAAGAAACTGGCTCAGTAAGAGGTTGACACAGTTTTCCCAAAGCTACAGGATACAAGTACAGTGTGAGTACCTCCACATCCTTGGGGGCCTAAAGGAGAGAGGGCTGCTAGGTGCAATACTTAATAATTCTCCATGGGCATTGCTGCATGCCTGTCTTGGAATCTCGTGCTCTTCAAGGACAGCCAGGTGGATGGGTATTTCCTAGCTGGGATCTGAAGAGATTTCACTTAGAGGAGACCAGGTGCTCCTTACAAAGACTGTGCTGTTGATTTATCACGAGATTGTGCCACTCCAGCTGGAGTAGAAAGCCCAAGGTCTACATTTTTGTACAGCCTAGGAAGTTTGTCCTCAAAGTTATTACTTCAGGTCAAGTTGGCATCACATATACACTAGACCCTATCCAAGTTGCTTATTCCCAAATAAAACAGCAAAAACAAGCTCATGGACTAGATACTGACTGAGTGGAAAATGCGTGTTGCCTGGCCATGCAAGGTGAAAGGGACCGAATAGCAGCAGCTCCTGCGGGGGTAAGTGCTACATAAACATATGTAAACTTGCCTAAACCTGCTTTACCCCTTTATGCCCCAGTAACCCATATGTGCAACAACAAAAAGCCGGGCTTTAACGCCCACCCTCGCACATATGCGTTGCTGGGTGGAAATGTTTATGTGCTGGGAGTGCACTTCCAGCACAAGACCAAGCTGCCAAAAAATGGCTCTCGGGTCCCAAGAATACATTAGTAGTTCTGATCATGTGAAAGCCAATCACAATTGTCACACAATCGCTGATCTTTTCTGCCCCCCCCCATTAGGACATTTTAAAGGGGATGCCAGGGAGGGCAGCAAGGGGTTTAAGCAGGAAAATTTAAATGCAAGAAAAATTATCTGGGAGGAATAAAAGTTGTTTATATGTCTCATACTGTATATATTCTCCTGCGTGTAGAAAAGCTAAACGCAGGGGTGCCATTGTGCATAAGGTCTCAGGGTTGCTCCTCTATCTGTGGAGGAGCAATGGAGAATCCCTTGGACAGCAGCACTGTATGAAGAGGCTAGAGATACATTGGGGTTGATTTACTACAGTAATGGCAAATAGACTGTGCACCTTGCAAGTGCAGTTGCTCCACAGCTTAGTAAGTGAGGGGAAACTTCACTTCACAAAGAATTCCCAATCACATGCAAGGAAAATAATTAAAAAAATAAAACACATTTTGCTTGCACATGATAGGATGATGGAAGTCAGCAAAGCGTTCCCTCATTTTCTAAGCTCTGGAGAAACTATACTTTGCCTTTCATAAACCAAACCCTATAGACTAGAAGATTTAGAAGGTCCTTATATACATGAGTAATAAACTAAAGTTGAACTCCAGCTAACACTTTTAAGTAGTTACAGAAACAGTTTTTCCTTTTTTGGGATAAAGGTTTTAAGTAAATGAATAACAGCTAATCATTGTAAGCACTCTTGCCAGTGATAAATGGTTTGTCTCAAACCTCCAACTGTCACTTTTGCTACACAGCTTGGTCTGATATAGGAGATGGAAAAATTACAGCAGGATTAACAAGTAAAAACACAAATTTACACTGAGGGACTCAAAAATACAAAGATTGTTATGTTTAAGTTAGTAAGAAACCTCATATATGTCATATTGATTTTGCATTTGGTAGCACTTTAAATATGACTACCATGAGGTAATGCAAAGCAGAAATGGTTTAGCTTCTAAATCTGTCTCAAGACTATGCAACAAAGATGTATTCCTAATTTCCGACAGGATACAACTGTCAAAGCATTTACAACCTCAGCAAACACAGTATATTCATTGTATCACACAATGCACCACTCATGCTTTCAGATTTTACTTATTCTAACAGAAGTAATATATTTTACATATTTGATTGCAAAAAATGTTGTGGAAATCAGGTACATGGTATGCTTATAAATGTCAGCATTTTAAATATTTTCACAAAATATTAACAGCAGGATGTATCAGTTTATGTTACATACACAAATTAGAAGCTACTAGGACACTTTCAACTTCTTTTATGGCCTCATCATTTATGTTATTGATCCTAAACTTTGTGCATCAAAGAGGCTTATCATTGGGAATTTGTGCTCACTACAGCTGTTGCTTACTTTCAAGTTTGTGTAGGACACTCCTAGATAGCTAGGGGGAGCTAGATTAGGTTTTTAGCTAGAAAGGCTGAGTAGCAGCCTGGGCTGAGTTAGAAGGGGTTATTTTCGGTCAGGGCTGGTAGGCTCTGCAGGACAGTTCCTTGACACCTCCCTCCTGCTCTAGAGATCTTGGAGAAAATTCTAGAAGCAGTGGGCGGGTGTGAGGAGGGGCTGCCCTGCACATTTTGGAGGACCTTGGCCAATCCCCAAGCAGGAGGCTTGGCATGGGGCCTGGGCAGCCTTTAAATGTGCTGGAGCCTGCTCAGCAGCAGGAGAGTTTGGGTGGAAGGTGAAGTGAGAGGCTGGAGAGCAGAAGCCTGTAAGGGGGCTCAGATGGGAAGGAGCTCACCTACAGGCAGAAGATCTGGAAAGGAGGAAAGCTCAGGACCTCATCGGCCCCCAGAGTGAGGACCATCTATGTATTAGGGAAAGAGTGGCCCAGCAGAAGGCCTGAGAGCAGCCACTGACCCATCAGCTCAGACAGGGGACTGAGTGAATAGATCTATACCCCCTGGGCCAGAAAGGTTTAGGGACACTCTAGTGGGAAACTGCATTAGCTTCTACCCAAGACTGTCTTCTATTTAAAGTGACATGTACTGGATCCCTTGCGCATGGATTCACCCAGTACAGCTGGATAAAGGAGTATCTGGGGTCTGAGGTAGTACACCAGGAGATGCTGGCTAGCTCTCCAGCAAGAGAATTTTTGCTGTTAAAGAGACTTGTATATAGTTCCAGGAAAATTGTCCTCAGTTGCTGTTCCCTTTGGGCATTCCATACATCCCTTACCCCATCCAAGTTCAAGTCCTCTGATAAAATCCCCAAAAAAACAAGATTGGTTACTGACTCCTGGATGCAAGTCTGTGTGGACAATGCGTGTTGCCTGGCTATGCAGGATTATAGGGGGACCCAAACCTTCAGTAACTGCTAAAGGGGTAGTGCTACATTTGTAACATTAGTGCTATAAATAAAAATCAAATGATCGAAGACCGCTTATCACTCAGTTCTAAGCCTTCAGTTAGCAGAAATATGGTGATTTTCAGTGCTGGGCTGTGGAGGGGGCGGGAATGGCTAACTGAGAGGCTGAGCCAGGTGCTAGTCCAGGTATCTGGGTGGATCTTTCCCGTGCCTGGAACAGCTGAATTAGAACAAACTGCACTCCTGTGATCCCCAGGATAGCTTTGGCAATACTTCTTGAACTACTTTCAGACAATAGGCAAAACACTATGCAAGTCCCAGATAGCAGCTATTGTACTATAAACAGACCTGAATGACTCAGAGGAAGGACATACCCCTCCACCTTTGCTAGCCCAGACAGCAGTTTTTTTAACAAGTCTGCCAGAAAGCATACAAGAATAAGGAGAATTAAATACTGTAATTCTTATTATGAGAGAGAAAGCCCAACATGCCTTTTATACAGCCCATCATAAATGTAATACCTATTTATTTGTACAATAAAGATTTGTTTACAAATAATTTAAAAATGTATAAATTAACAAAAAGAAAAAGAAATATCAACGTTCATTATTTCTAAGCATCATTCTAATCTCCTACGCCAGGGGTCTCCAAACCTTTCAAACAAAGGGCCAGTTTACTGTCCTTCAGACTTTAAGGGGGCCGGGTTGTTACCAGTGGGGGTAGAAAATGTCCCGGGCTCAGCATCAGTGAAAATAAACATGTCCTCAGGGCTGGTGGTCAGTAGGAGGAAGAGTAGTGCCCCATTGTTGGTATCAGTGTGAGGAATAGTGCCTCATCATTTGTATCAGTGGGAGGAATAGTGCCCCATCGTTGGTATCAGTGGAAGGAATAGTGCCCCATTATTGGTGTCAGTGGGAAGAATAGTGCCCCAAAGGCCAGATAAAGGCTAGCAAAGGGCCACATCTGGCCCTTGGGCCACAGTTTGGAGATCCCTGTCCTACGCCAAAGATATATGTGCAGCAGGTGCCTAAAGGTGTGCTTAGTGAGGACAAGTGCAACTTCAAGAAATTTAACATATTTGTAGGTTGCCTTTAAGAGTCCTGTAGACACAAAAATGTCAAAAGTGACCGCTTGTCAGCTTTTTGGCACCAGAGAAAAACAGATATTTTAATTTAATGTAAAATCCAGAAAAAAAGGTATAATTTGTAAATAATTTGGTATAATTTGCCAAGCTGGCAAAATGGGAGTGAGTAACATGCTCCCGTATGCTTAGAAGTGCTAGGTATTATCTTTGGCTCCCAACAATGAAGGGAGCATCAGGGAAAAGCAGGAATGAGGAGTTTATGCTGGGAAGAGATGGAGAAGGGTTAAAGAAAAATGGTTAATTTGCCCTGATTGGGGTAAAATGCTAGTAGGTGCAATGTTTCACGTCACACAATATTTGTGCTACTGTTTATTAAATCTGTATTTCCAGTAAACATTTAATTAACATTTAAACTAATTTTAGTGCACATAAAAAAATGCTCATTTTGGTTTGACATAAAAGATGAGACTGTGGGGAAGATTTAGTGGTGATTCACGCATTTTTGGTGCAGATTGAAGCTCAGATTTCACAGCTAATTGATACAGTAGTTGTTTAGCGGTTCAGGTCAGGTTTACATCAAGCTCAGGGCAGGTTTAGATCAGGTTTAGGTCAGGATTTTATCTTGTTCACAACTGATGACATGTGCAGTTTAGAAACGGTTCCCATAGAATTCAGTCAATAGCCTGTAACCTGCACCTGAACCGGACCGCTCTGCTCAGAAATCGGACTACGCTGCTCAGAAATTGGGCAGGACTCTTTTCCATCTGCGCTGAATCCACACTGCCAGTGCACTGGACATTTGCGAACAGGCTCCAGAGGAAGCAATGTTATTTCACATGTCATCTGGTGCTGGAATCTGGAGCTGCATGGTAGCCAATCAGCTTCTAACTTCAGCTTTTTCAATTAGGCTTTGACAATAAACTTGGAAGCTGATTGGTTTCTATGCTGAGCTGCATCAGATTTTGCACTCTCCAGTTTTAGTGAATAACCCCCTTATGCCCAGTAAATAAAATACCAAATATGTCAAGATTCATATTTGTGTACACCTGTGAAGTGTTAACAAATAATGGTAACATTTTCAATAGGTGGTGCTTTAAAAGCCTTTATAGGTCATCAGCTTAGAGAAAGTCATAAATAGGCCCTCATTTTATTGTCCTCAGTCAAGAATGCACACCCAGCATGTGAGATATGTAGTCTTTGTATAAACATGTACATGGGGGGCAGGGGGTTTAAACCTTTTTGGGGGCTTTAATATTTTAATAAATGTCCACTTTTAAATATTTTCTCTCTTTTCTTTTTTCTTTTCATAATTTAACTTGATCAAAGTACCTTAAACCAAAAACACCATTTAAATAAACTTTAATATTCAAAGTCAACTCACCCATTGAGTCATGTCTGTTTGGTTTAATTAGTCCTGAAAAGTCTTTTGTAAACTTCTTCCCCAGTGTTTATCATCACAGTCATGTTTAGAAAGGGCAGATGATTCATCTGTACGTTCACTTCCTTGAATTTGTCTACCTTCACTGTGATGACACATCTGACCTCGCACATGTGCAGAACAAGGTACCCCGCCTCCCACTTTGTTTACATGTTGCCATGGTAATGGCAACATAGCATCATTCATCATAATCTCACAAGATGAAAAAAAATGAATGCCACAGAAACTCCTGGGATGTACGGTAATGACCAGGTTGGCCAGCGATGTCATTTTGACCTAGGCTAAGAATATAGAAACTATTTAAAGTGGAACTATACCCAAAACAACTTGATAAAAATGAATTTTCTTTAGCAAAGAACATACATTCCACATTAATAACTATACTACCTAAATTAGTGTGTGCTGTAAATTGCCTCCAGCATTGCTCCTTTTAAATTGTAAGCTCTAACGAGCAGGGCCCTTTGTTTCCTGCTGTATTAAACTGTATTGTAATTGTACTGTCTGCCCTCACAGTGTGAAGTGCTGTGAAAACTGTTGGTGCTATATAAATCCTGAATTATAATAATAAAAATAATAATAATAACAAAATTAGAGTGTGCTGTTAATTGCTTCCAGCATTGCTCCTATTTCTTCTTGCCTGAGGCTGCCGTTTTGTTGAACCCCAGAGCCCTGAACAGCAGTAAATCTTTAGGCTGTCAGCAGATCGGCCTCTACAAATTTGGCAGTGCCTAAAAATAGAGAGCGAATGACAATGTACAGAACAGGGAGAGACAGTATATTACTGGATTGTAACCTTTTCGCTGCCAGAGCTGTGTTTAAAAAAATCATTTTAGGCCTGAAGATTACACAAAACCCCAAAACATTATATATTTTCTGAAGCAGACACCCTAAAGAATAAAATAGTGGTAGTCCCAATTTTTTATGTCACATGATACGTTTACGTTCATACGTGCATATACGTGGGGGTGGGCCTCAAAATTTTTTGGGGGGGATGTTATGTGCTTGGGTGTAACTTTATTTTTTGCAATTAAAAAAAAATAGTTTTTACTTAATAGGATACAGTCTCCTATGAGATGATTTTTAGGTGACAGGTTCTCTTTATTGAGACATGTAGTGTCTAACAGACCCTGCATATCTCCTCTGGGCTCCACTGGATGTATTGCAATGCGGATCGCATTGCAAAAGTAACAGCCGTGATCCGGAAGTGACGCCTTCCAGGTCACAGAAAGAAGGGGAGCTGTACGTCCACTCTTCTCTCTCTCCTCCAGCCGCTGGCATCTGCCATGGTTCTCCCCATGCCCGCAGATGGGCAAGCGGCTTCCGGATGCATGGTGATAGCACTTGCCCGCAGGGGGGAGCACTGGTAATGGGGGCTGTGGAAGCAATCAGGCAGCAGGCCAGCCGCCCCGACTGCTTCCAACTGACAGGCAGGAGTCTGCCTGTCAGTTTTCTACACAATCCCAGTGGCTGCAGCTGCAGATTGTGTATAAAACCCCTTGCTGTCAGGTCCTGGTGGCAAAAGGGTTAAACAATATAGGCAATTATTTAAAAAAAATGTTTTACATAGCTATACCTGCAAAAGGGGCCAGCCTGCATTGATCTAGCAGGACTTAATTTTCTGACTAAAGTCCCACTTTACGAAATGTCAACAAGGGTATTACACTTCTGAATTAATTATATGATCCTATCTATTACAAAAGGCTAGCAGATTAAGGACTAAAAATAACACAATGAACAATTTAGTAGTCAGGGTAGTAATGCATCCCTTGTCAGAAGGTTCAGTACAAAGTTTCAGTGAAAGAGAAATGCAAAGCATGCAAAAGAAATGCAAGCATACTTTCCCTTGTATTACATATTTAATATTTACAGTATATATTATATATAAATATATATTTACATGTTTAACCCCTAGACATTTTACAAACAGGTAATTGTTCTCCTTCACTGATGTGTGTTGATGAGGCTGCACTGATAGACAGCACTGAAGGGCACTGATAGGCAGCACTGATGAGGTGGCACTGATGAGGCGGCACTGGTGGGCATTGATGAGGAGGCACTGATGATGCTGCACTGATAGTTGGAACTGATAAATGGCACTGATGGGCTACACTAATGGGCGGTACTGACTGGTGGCACTGACTGACAGCACTGACTGGTGGCTCTGATGGGCGCAACTGCTTGTACAGCACTGACGGGGGCCACTGATGGGGGGCACTGAGTGGCACTGCTGGCCAATGATGGGTGGCACTGCTGGGCACTGGTGGGAGAAACTGCTGGGCACTGATCATCAGTGCCCTGATGATCAGTGCTGATCTGTTCTGTCACATTTGCCTTTTATCCTAGTTACTCCATGATCTGCTGTGTCATTGGACACAGCTGATCACGTGGTAAAAGGCCACTGTGATTGGCCTTTTACCTCATCATGTGGTCAGCTGTGCCCTCCCAGAAATGAACAAAAGCTCTGTAGCAGCCATTCGGCTATAGCAAGTGGTTACAGCAATACTAAAAGTTCATTTTTTTTTAAAATAACAAACATGTTTTATTTACCTGCTCTGTACAGTGGTTTTCCAGTAAAGCCAGGATCCTTCTCTTCTTGGGTTCCCTGCCGGCGCTCCTATGGGGGCACCCTAACAGGCTGTTTACAAGCCACTGCTCCGTGTGTCCATTCACACATGGAGCCGTGGCCTGGCCCCACCCTTTCTCCTCATTGGCTGACTGGCTGTGATTGACAGCAGCAGGGCCAATGGCTCCCACTTGTTGTCTCAGACAATGAGGAGGCAGAGACCCTGGACAGCCGAGGCTGTTGTGCACATCGATGGATCAAGATGGGCTCAAGTAAGTATTGAGGGGGCTGGGGGCACTGCTGCACACAGAAGGTTTTTTACCTTCATGCATAGAATGCAGGTAAAAAACCTTGAGCCTTTTAGAAACACTTTAAAGAGAAGTAATAAGTGTACACTCTTAAAATATTTGATTTTTAATATTTGATTTGAACATTTTGAAGAAAATATCATGAGATAAAAACATATAACACATGTAAAATATAACTCATGCAGCCTGTTTAAAGCTGTAAAAAGGTGATGATTTCAGACCCACTTCAGTTTGCTATTTTCTTGCTGCTATCCCTATTGTTTCCCTGTATTTGCTTAAACATAGGAGTTTATCTATTAAAAATGTGCCTTTCAAACACCTGTTGTCTCTATTATTTGGCTTCAGATAAAAATGGCTCTAGTAAAGAGGCACACATTAATGTCATTTGTCAATTGTGCAGTATGAGCGGAGTGGAATATGACAGTGCAATACCGAATTGAAGAACAATAGCAAATGTTTCATAGATAATGTTTGACTGAGCATTTTCTTTTCATACAGCACTGTTTTTCTGAAAATCTCAGGAGAACAATTGGGAAAATGATTTATGGGGCATTTAAAATGCAGAACTTTCAGATAATATTCCTCACAGAAGCTGCTGGTTCCTCTCCAACTTCCAGAGAGCTGGATGGTGGACAAGTTAGTATGGGTTTACTTACTTTGAGCACAGTGGTGTGCCAAATGCATATTTATTTAATGCCAAATGAGCTTTTTAATATTTAGAAATGTAATCTGTGTTACAAAATGTTGCTTCGGAAGGTGTCAAGAAATCACTAAAAATGGAAAAAACTGCTAATCTATGTTTAATAGAAAGGAAATTGTTGAGGTTTCAGTACATCAGCATAACTGCCTTTTCTGAATGTATATGTACTTAAAACTGCCTGGCATGGTCCCAGACAGAAACTGCAGATTAAATCTTAGTATATTGAGAAAACATTGGAGTCTGAGGAATTTAAGATCCTAAGAAGTAATTCTGAGCGGCAGCAAGAACCACCTTAAATTATTTAAACATGCTGAAACCCAGATGTAAACTTAAATAAGTCACAATAATTGTTTTCCATATGATTTAAATGCCTGGGACAGCTATAAACAGGAGAATTCATGCTGTTATTAAGCATGCATTCTGTTCCCTTAGGAAGTTTAACTCAGAGTTATAATAGTTGTCTGCACCCTGTTCTGAAAGTAGCATTTAGTTTGAATGGTTTATTCCGCTAAATACTTGAACAGTCAAAAGAATGGGCCAGGGAAAACAGACTGGTTTGCCACTAATGAGTCAGAACAGAGGCTAGGGGCAAGTTGGTTAAACAATAACATGAAGCCACCAGTTCTAAATTCTAGATGTATTCAATGATGGGCTAGAAAACCAGATAAATCATGAAAAGGAATCTCCAATAAAATGGAAATAAATAAAAACATATATAGAAGTTTTAAAGGAGACGAGGAGAAAGAATGTTAAAGCAGAAAGTTGAGTCTGATAATTTATCTAAGCTTATTCAAATTTTCATGAAAGTATTATTTATGGAATTTCTGAAGGATAATGATGTAGTCTGTTTTTAGGATCATTTCTGAAATATCTATGGTGAATTTTTGTAGTCAATGATTAGCCATTACTATGGGAGCTGTGTTTGTGTCTATCCACCCCCAGCACCCATAAAGCATCGCGTTCAAACACATGCAAGCTCTACAGTGGAGCGTTGGGTTGTTTTAGGGTTGGGTGGTTTGATGGGGGGGCTTTTCCATCTGTTGTGCTCCATCACTTTCTTCTCCCCCCTCACCTCCATGTTACTTTGGATGCTGGGTTCCAGAGCTGTATGTCCAGGGCTGTCTTCATTTTGCATCTGGATTGCTTGGCTACCTCTAAATGTGTTCGGAGCAGGAAAGACCTGAAAAACACATAGAAATATGGGACACCTGCCAGGTCTCAGGTATTTCATCTCTGTATCACATGGTGTTATTTGATCTATCATGTATCCATTGTGTAATGATGGGGTTATTCTTTGTACCCTTTAACCATTTGCTGACTCCCCACAGTACTTGTGCTGTCAGAACGATGTACTGGTACGTCGCTCTTGCTGTACTAACACTGGACACAGCTGAATGTGGATCCAGTATTCAGGACCCGGTGATCATGTGATCGCAATGCGATCACATGATCACAATATTAATAAAGCTGTTATGAATCAATCTGATTCATAACAGCTTTGCTTCCCTTCCTGGTGAGCTATGATTGGCCCACAGCTCTCACATGGTACATCACAGCACCCTGTACCATGTAATTAGCTGTAGCAAATCACAGATCACTAGTATTTTGAACTCTCATGAACTTGACCCATTTAAATGCAAAGCAAGCAAATGGAAAAAAAAACCCTGATCAACCCCCAGAGTAGTACAATATTACTATGTTATTATTATTATTAATATTATACAGGATTTATATAGCACCAACAGTTTGAGCAGTGCTTTACAATATAAGGGAGACAGTACAATTACAATACATTTCAGCACAGAAGGAATATAAGGGCCCTGCTCATGGAGCTTACAATCTAAGCTTGACATTAACATTGAACTACTCTGAGGAAAGTATTTTTTTTTTTAATAAAATAAAAAAAAGAAAGAAAAATAATGTTTAAAAAATTATTAAAATATTGAGAAATTTGTAAAAAAAAACATTTTAAGTTTTTTTTTTAACTACTTGCTGACCCCCGCCTGTGCTTTCTATTTCCGAGTGTGAGCATGCATGTGCATGCCCTCCACTGACTCCCTGTCAGTCCAGGGATAGAAAAGAGAACACCCTGAGTAAAAGCACTACATTTTACACACAATTTAGATTAGGACATTTAACCCTTTTATCACCCCTATTAACCCTTTGACCATCCCTGTTGCCCAGCCAGTGCCATTAGTACAGTGTCAGTATATAGAATGTTTTACTGATCACTGTATTACTGCCACTAATGACATTAGATAACATCAGTGTCAGTTAGTGCCCCTCCCAGTCAGGGTCAGCTAGCGTTAGATTGCCCGCACACTATCGCCCCAACTCTATAGGTAGCTGATCACCGCCATTACTTTTATAGTATTTGTACAGATCAATATATTTATCACAAACAGAACTGTACTAGTGATCCCTTAGTATAGTGTCCCCAAAAATGTAGTGTTATCAGGATCAGCCCTGTGTGCTGGCAGCACTAGCATTTAGCACCTCTGCTGTTTTTCATGGAAAATTTGTATTAAATGATTGTGGGCCAAAGCAATTTATACACACAACAATTCATCGCCACCCACACAGATTCAGCTCTTTCCAGACAATTTGCATGGAAACCTATCACGGTTTCTGAATTTAAAACTTTTTCGGGCCTAACCCTTAACATGGGCATTACAAAAAAGAATGAACTGCGGTCATATCGGTCCATAGATCATATGCCCATGTTCTCTGCTGCCATGGCCCGGTATAGATATGAGGCAATAATGCGCTTCATGCATTTCAGTGATAACAATCTCATGACAAAAAAAGAAAGAACATTACATACATGCCCAGCAAGGACCAGCAACGTACTGGTACGCCACTGGACTTTGAGTGGTTATACGAGGATGATGCCTGCAGCTACAGGCATCATCCTCGTATAGTTTTTTCAGCTGGTGGTCAACTTTCATGTAAAAGCAATCTTATTGACTAATTATCAGCTGGATCACTTTTACAAGCAGGTACATAACTCCCTCCCGCTGCCTTCCACGGCTTTCTTGTGCTCCTCTGTAACACCCAGCAACCTGAGAAAGCATCCGATACGTCCGCTGGCTATCCATAGCCCTGATCGTAGACCCAAATGGCTCCAATCATCTCTATGGTCTAAGAAACCGGAAGCAACGAGCTTCATCATTTCATCACCCACCGTTTTATTCTCTAGGGTCTCTGCTTTAAAATATATATAATGTTTGGGGGTTCAAAGTACTCTTCTAGCAAAAACCTGTTTTTTTCATGTACATTTAAAGTATCAGAAAAAGCTTGATATTCAAGGGATTAGAAGAGTGGGTGGTGTGTGGCATAAGCTTCTAATGTTGGCCCTTAAATGGCAGGATAGGAGAAACACCCCCCCCCCCAAATGACCCCTTTTTTAAAAGTAGACACTCAAGGGTATTTGCTAGGAGGCAAGGTGAGTATTTTGCAGATCTCATTTGTTGCCACAAGTTTTGGAAAGTGAAAAAAGAAAACGAAAATTTATTTTTTCTTTTCTTTTTCAAAACCTTGTGATGAAAAAATTTTCTCTGCAAAATACTCACTATGCCTTTTATTACATTCCTTGTGGTGTCTACGTTCCAAATAGGGGTCATTTGGAGGGAGGGGGGCGTTTGTACTATCCTGGAATTTTAGGGCCTCCGAAACTGTGATAGGTGGTGAGGAGGTGACATGCGTAAATATGCCCTTTGAAAACCTGATGGTGGTCATTAGATTTTGGGGGCTTCTATGTGGTTAGGCAGCCAAGAAGCTTCTCAAATGTGGTATCCCCATACTTGGTAGAAGTAGCAGAATGTGTTTTGGGGTGTTACTCTGCATAGTCCTATGGCATGTGTGAGCAATATATTATTTGTGTAAATGTGAAAACTTTGTAAAAACTGTGTAAAAAAAAATGTTTTTGTCATTTTCCAAAATAAGTGGCAAAAAAATCTTCCATGGACTCAACATGCCGCTCAGCAAATTCCTTGGGGTGTCTACTTTCCAAAAAGGGGTCATTTGTACTGCCCTGGCATTTTAACACCTCAGGAAATGTCTGTGATATACAGTCAGAAAGTAAAAGTTGCGTAAATTGCAATATATATATATACCATAGTTTGTAGAGGCTATAACTTTCACACAAACCAATTATTATACATGTATTATGATTTTTTTTTTACCAAAGACATGTAGCAGAATGCATTTTGGTCTCAATTTGAGTTTATTTTTTTTAAATAAAAAGTAGAAAATATTGGGTTTTTTAAAAAATGTCTTTTTTTCATTTATATCACAAAAAAATAAAAAAAAACACACTGGTGATCAAATACCAGCAAAAGAAAGCTCTATTTGTGTGAAAAACATTACATTTTGTTTGGGTACAGCATTGCATGACAGAGTAAAATCCAGTTGAAGTAGCGCAGTGTCGAATAGCAAAAATTGGCCTGGTCAGGAAGGAGGGAAAACCTTCCGGGGCTGTAGTGGTTAACAATGCTGAAACTATATGCTATCTACAACATATTTTTAATTACTGGGATGAACCTTTACTCACAGTTTTTAAAGTTTTTTTGGTTAATAAATTTGATATATATTTTTTCATTTACTCTTGAGTTCTGTGTTGTACTTGTTCCTATTGGCTGGTGTTAATACAGTATACTTCAACTAGAACCTCAGTGATTTTGATTGAATTTGTCTATATGCAAATACTATAAAATTAATAATAATTTAACCAATGCAGCAAACTTACCAATTTAAAGTATAACTTTTGTAGTTTTAGATAGAGTGGAGAGGGATTGGTACAACTGTTCTTATTGCTGTCTGTTTCCCCGTTAGATAGATTCACCCTCTTTATTTTGCTGTTTACCATTATTACCAAGCGTAAAAGTGAAAGAAAATCCTAAATTTTGAGTTTGGCTATGGGACAGGAAGTGAATAGAAATCTTCCCAATGGGAAACAGGTGAAAAAAAACAGACAGGGGTTATAACCCTCCCTTACTCAATCTAAAAGGAAAAAACCCCAGAAAATTGTATCGTACTTACCATCATTTTCCTTTCCTGACGCCAATTCATGGCAGCGTACATGTAATATAGCTCTGCCCCTATATCCACCCACAGAGCAACCTCCCCCATTCTCTGTACAATCAAGATCAAACAATGCTGCTATGGATTAGCGACAGGAGAGGAAAATTACGGTAAGTATGATACAATTTTCCATTTTCCTGATGCCAACATGGCAGCATACATGTGATAAATAACTAGCTAAACAGGGAGGGCTAAACTGTATAATCAAACTGCATTACAATGGACATGGAAGCCTAGACTACCATTCTGTTGAACGTATAAGCCCCTAGATCTTCCCTGTAGTGCTTGAGGCAGGTGCACTACGGTAACTAGTCTGCTTCTTTGCAAAAGTCTTCATAGACACTTTGCATGTGCTGCCCCAAATGTAGAGATAGACCTGGCTGAATGAGCCTCTACCACTTCTGGAGGCTCTTGCCTGGCTGCACTATGTTTTCAGGATGATCTTGATACTCCAAGATGACAAGGTTTGCTGCAGCTTCCTCCTCTGAATTTGCCTGATGGAAACATGAACAGCCTCCCACAGGATTTAAACTAGGAAGCAGCTTGAAGGTAGGCATCTTAGATACCTGGTACATCCAGCTTGTGTAGGTTAGGTACTATCTGTGGCAGAATGGATGGAAACACCAATTTGTAAGATGAAAACTGAAGCCTCCTGGGGACAAAGATGCTCTAGGGGGCATAGGCCCCAACTTGTTCAGAAGAAAGAACATGTAGGACTCTGTAGCTTGAAGCGCTTGCAGGTCCAAAACTCTGCCCCCTGAAGTTATCGAGAGACACTGCTTCTCGAGTGATGTCCTACTGAAGACTCCTTTCTATTAGTGCAAACAGAGTCCTGGAAAGGAAATCCAGTGCCATAATAAAATCCCATAGGGGAAACGTTTTTTCAGTGCAAAGTCTCAGGACCATTCTCTTAAAACACTCACCTGGCAGCTCACATGCTCATATTCCCTGATGAAGCTGAAATGGCTGAAATTTGAGCCCTTACAGAACTAGGCTGAGCCCCAAATCCAGATCTGTGCGAGGAAAAGATGTCAACTGTGCGACCATCGGGTTGCTAGGATCAAAATCCTGCTCAGCTGCAAAGACTATGAACCTATGAATCCTTCCTGGGCCAGGTGTCGTGGAAACATTGGTAGCTGAAGTGCTTGGTCCAGACTCCAGTTCCATGGCTAGGGTAAAACCCAGACCTGCAAGCTAATCGGGCATGTGTGTTATCACAGTGAGACTTTTAGACAACAGTCCCCCCTGGAACTTCATGACCAAAACACAAAAAGTCACCTCCTGCACTCAGAGACCCAGATCGGGAATTAGTGGACTGACCATCCTCCACGAAAACATATCCACCAAATGAGCAAAAGCTGTGAGCCCTTTTGAAAGGCTGGGGAAGCCTAGGACAATACTGACAGGGCTCTGAGGAAGAAGGGATTACCCTTCGAAATCCGCCAGATATTTTTTAGGGTCTTCCTTCATTTGGGACTCACACATGACTCCGGTCTGATTGTCCAGTATTGGATAGCACATGCTTATGAAATTGAGACATTTGTGAGTATACATCTGTTTTATCCTTTAATAAAATTATTGTCGCTGAGGTAATGCGCAAGGCTGGTGCTTTTTTTTTTGTTCTTTATTGCAGTACTTCATGACCATAGGCAATAGAGGAAAGCCATTTTCTAAGCAACTATTCCTTGGCTGAGTGAGCGTCAACTTCCTCTACCAATGGGTGGGGGTAGCATGAGAGGCACCTTGTGAAAGGTTGGTGATGCAAACAGGATCAACTGAGGGAGGCCCCATACTTGAGTGATATGGGTAAGAGCTTTTCGATTAAAGACCCATTCATTAGGAATTAAAAACACCTGGCACCACAGCTCCTTTTGGCATCCTGGATGCCCACAGCCTCTGAAGATTACATTCGGTCATGGACATGATAGTTCCACTTCCATTGGAACCTGCCCTTGTTTTTCCTTTATTTCTAAATGCATGACACTGCTGCTGTGTTAACATCATACAGAATACCCAGTCAAGCCTGAATGCGAGGTGACAGCGCACATAGTAACTGCAGGTGGTGATCCGCCCTGTAGCACAGGCATCAAAGCTGACAATAATCCGAGATAATGAACATACCATAAGGGATGAAGTGATCTGTCACACCCATAACCAGAAACTCCTGCACATCTGAGGAGAAGCACTTTGATTCAGCTCAAGTGCCGATTACTGTGTTGCAAAAAGGAAATTCTTTGGAACTTGCAGAGAATCCAGCGTGCCCAGGGTAGCATAGGGATGCAAGACTTCATAGTTTCCAGGAGACTCCAGAATTTGACTTGACAAAACTAACAGAGAGGCCACATTCCATAGATGCTCCCTGCTCCTTGGCCTATTCTGAGAAGGAGCAGAAAAGTACTCACTCGAGTATTGAACTGGGCTTAAATATTGAAAACTAGATGGGTCTGCTCCCAATGTTTTGACACCCCTAATCCAGTGAAAACCTTCAGGCTGGCTGGATGAATACCCTTTTGAACTAGTAGGTGATCTGGGCTCTGGGCCAACAGTAGAATACCAACTAAGCAATCATGGACACTAAGCACCCAGTTTCCTCAGAGGGGCTACACAGAGATTAGGACCTTTGTAAAGGTCATCTGTGAGATGGGAGCCGTTAAGGAAGGTATGCAAACTTTAATTGTCAATCCCCCACTGAGACTCAGTTTCTTTAAACTCAACATCAGTTAAATCTTCAGTCTTCTTTGTACAGACACAGAAGAGAATAAAAAGTCTATGAGAGAGGACTTAAAAACAATGCTCTTTGCAGTCATATTATTGATGTACTGAAAGAGGACATCCACCTCTTGAGCAGAAAATGTTACTCTGGTCTGGATGAAGAATAATTCTAGAGGGCGATGTCCGAACCACCAAAAGTAACCAAGTTTTACCATAGAAGGAACCCTTGGACCTCAAAAATGGGATTTACCATCTGTGCACCAAATCAGCCATACTAGCCTGGGGGTTGGGGTCCTCTCAAAAAAACTCCTGTAGGGGTTGAAAGGAACGAAATGGACCATGGCTGTTTTTTCTTCAGAAAGGTGCCTTTGCACACTCTTCCACCAGCTCTTGAAGTTTCTCACTCTGGCAAAATAGTCTTGAAATATAAAGTGGGCACAATTAGCCAAGAGAACTCACATGGGCCTTGACCTCCTATGAAGAGGAAGGCCGGACTAACAATTGGCAGCTCTTGAAATAGTGCTTAGTGTAGGGATGCTGATTGGTATACAGAGCTACCTATCAAACATGAGCATTAGGGCTTGTGATCCCACGTAGTCACTTTTGACAGGACATTTAGCAGTTTGTTTAGAATTGTCCATATCTTTGCAGTAGAGTGCAGTGCTGTAATATGTGTTACTGCAATGCATGTTAAGTGCGTTAGTATGTGGCACTGCCATTATCTTCAACAGAGCAGTGACATTTTCCTCCTGGATAGGGTATCATTTTGCAGCTGTTTACTTATAAAAAAACTTCATACCACTATTGCCACTCTTCTTGAAACAACCTCTTTATCCTTCATTTGATCAGGGAGAATGGAAGGGTGTGCCTTTAAAACATGAAGTATGTTCTGACTTCGAAAGGCAGTCATCTGGGTCATCCCGTTCTGGGCCTGCTACCCTAATGAATGACTGGACCCAAGAGACACTTGAACCCTGCTTAGCCTTTTCAAGGAGGATGATTGACCTTCTTCTACTTCTACCTCTGGTGAAGCCAGGTGCAAGGCAAAAGTGAATGGTTTGGATAAAGGTTCCTCCAGAGCCAGGAATAAAGATGGCTATGATGGGCTTGGGGCCTCCTTGGTAAGGATAACTACTGTGGAAAATAGACTGTGCACTTTGCAAAGTGCAGTTGCATTCTGCAAGAGCAGTTGCTCCAGAGCTTAGTAAATGAGCAGAAGCTCTGCTGACTTCCATCATTCAATCATGTGCAAGCAAAAATGCTGTTTTTTTATTTTCCTTGCATGTGATTGGGTATTCTTGGCAAAGGAAAGCTGTACCAAAGTGTTCATTGTCCCAACAGTTGCTAGTTTTAATGAAGATCTTCTTAAACCACTTACCCTCCTGAGGATTTACCCCCCTTCCCGACAAGCCCATTTTTTGCGTTATGGCGCTGCGTTACTTTAGCTGACAATGCACCCAAATGGAATTTATGTTATTTTTTTCCCCGCGAATTGAGCTTAATTTTAATTTTTTGCACTCTAAAAAATAGACCAACAATTTTGAGAAAAAAACAATACTTTTGACTTTTTGCTATTAAACATGTCCAGTAAAAATTTTTTCAAAAATCTCATCCTTGCCTAGGCAAGGATTTAGCAATAAAAAAAATCATTTTAACATTTTAATTTTTTACCTAAAAAAAAAGAGAATCTGTAAATGTGTAAAAGGGAAGGAGAGAGGGCCTTGCTAAAATGGGTAAAGGTCCACGTAAATTTTTCCTTCCATGATGCCTCCAATGCATTTTGCAGAAATCGTGACATTTTGACAAAATTTCACCAAAATTTTGAGGAAATGAAAAATCTCAATTTCACTTATCCCGTGTGACAACTACCGTATTTCTTTTCCTACAGGAATGCCACCAGCAAGCACTCACCTGCAGAGTGATGGAAAATAATGAGACAAACACATTCCAGATGGTGCATCTCTATAAATGAGGGTTGAAGGTCCTTTGCAATAACTGAAAAAAAAATGTTATTGGACCTATGGACTATGGATCTGGTGATCTTGCACATCCTGGCTTTCTGTACTGGCTATAATAAACAGGTATCTTACCAGATATACATATTCAGTTTTTTTTTTTTTTGCTGTTATTTGTAGTAAAGAATTTGTAGCAAGAATTGTGTATTGTTCTGCCATGTTTGGGATGCCCATGAATGCTGGCAGTTGAACAGTAATGAAGCCTGCCAGAAAATAGTCACCATTTATCCAGATGGAGGGTATATAGAGCACACCCTTAACAGCTTATGTAGTTTTGGGCCAAAAACTCATGAATTTGAAGAGAAAATGTTCCAGGCCTAAGAGCCAGACGTTGCTTCTGGAAATCTGTCAACCAAAATCCAGCAATGTTTGTGTATATATACACACACACAAGAACAAAGCGAATAAAACATTTACCCACTACATATTGTAGCTATTTAAAAAAAAATGCAACAAAAGTTAAAAAGTTTAGTACTGTTTAATAAAATCTGAAATTAAAATACTAACAGTAGTGATAGGGAAATGGAGGAAAATATGAAAGATGAAAAGAGAAATTATTGGAACTCAGTCTGCTTTACCCCAGGATGAAACATGTGTTAATGTTTTAAATTACAATAATCTGTTTGCCAACAAAGTCAAAATCATACTTAGGAATGTTTATCCTGGCCATATAATCTTCTAAACCTCTTTCTAGGATTGACTTTGTAGCCTGTTATTGGAATATCTTTTTCTGGGACAAGCCCATTAGAATCACAGTGCTAAATTTCCTCACCAGAATGCAAGGCTCAGAGGTATGGGAATCTAATGTATTGTTTGCACTGAAAATAGTCTACAGTATATCACTGCATTATAGTTTACTGTATATTGCTAGGGCAGAATTTATTACCAGTTTTAATAATTTTTCATTATGACTGAAGTTCTTGTCTAAAGGGAATTATCACTTCACTCTAAGGAATCTATTTATAAAGGATGGAGCCTGGAAACGTTAGGCCCCGTTACGATTTTTTTTTGTGGTCTGTGTCCCAACTAAAGAGATTTTCCTGCTCTGTTTGTCCTGGTGGTCATAGTTGGAAAAACCAAAATTTTGATTTGTCACTGGAAGATGAATTGAAGGGAAATCTTACAGTGGGGAACTGGAGACAACTATCTAAGAGAGGAATTTCCTCACTTTTGCAGAGAATTCACTTCCCTTCCATAGGACATACCTATAGGACATAGGACATGAATGTCCTTGGATAGGAAGGGTGACATCTTGGTTATGGGAACATTTGGGGTCTACTAGGGGTCCAAAAAGAGGACCTGTCACGGCCCATGCTCTCACAAGCAATATTGCTCATCCCTTGTGATAGCAATAAAAGTGATAAAAAAATTAAAGTTACAGTGTACAAAAATTTTTAATAAATGAAATAATAAAACAAAAATTAAAGTGCCCCCCTTCCCACATGCAAATGAGAACACACACGTTGGTCCCCCACTCATATGTAAACGGCAATTGCACCACACATGCAAGGTATTTCAAAATGAGAGCAACAATTCCAGCACCAAACCTCCTGTGTAACTCTAAACCTGTAAATGCTTTTAAAATGTTGCTTATAGATATTCTTAGCTACCGAAGTTTGCAACTGTTCTATATCCATACGCAATTTTAAAGTGCTTGGTATCTATGTATTCGGTGTAACATCATCTTTTATATTTTACCAAATATTTAAGTATTATAAAATGTTTTCTTTCAATAAAATGTATCAAAGAGACTGTGCTTGAAAAACCACTGTGCACATGACCAATAGTTCTCAGGGCGATCATCAAATGTTAGTGGCCTGGTTCTCACTAATTCTCACTGAATTAGGTGCTTTGCTAGATCAGTCGTCCCAAAGGAACATAATGGGCCATTTTCAAAGGAGGATACATGATCACCTATATCACCAGGGGTGGACTGACCATTTGGAAACTCGGGCACTGCCCGGGGGCCCGGGGTCAGTAGGGGGCCCCAGGAGATGCCCCTGGTACCTTTTTCATAGGCTTTTTTGAGTTTGGGCAAGGACACAGGGGCCCCATGATCCCCTATTGCCCGGGGGCCCCATGAGTTGTCAGTCCGCCACTGTATATCACCTATATTGTTTGATGGATGCTGAGGACTAAAAGTGGCTAAGTGGTTAGCACTTATGCCTGGCAGCACTAAGGTCGTTGGTTTGGATCCTAGCCACGGCACTACCTGCATGGAGTTTGCATGTTCTTCCTGCGCCTGTGTGGGTTTCCTCTGGGTAGGTTAATTGGCTCCTGTCTAAAAGTGACCCCAGTATGTGTATGTACTGTATGAATGTGAATTAGGGACCTAGGATTGTAAGCTTGAAAATTAGGGACTAATGTGAATGTACAATATATGTAAATTGACAATGCTATATAAGTACCTGTAATTAATAAATAAACATTGTATTTTCTTTCTTGAATGTGTACCCTTGGCGTTGGGACAGTTTCAGAGTTAATGTGAAAAGCGGGGACAGTACAGGTATATCTGGAGAGGACTGTCAGTGTGTCAAGTCAGGAAACTGAGGGAATATGTTGGAAATAGGCTTGATAGAAGCATACTCTGTCATAACTTGGTCTAGAGCATGGTTCTGTACATATTCCTGAGTCTTTTGCACTGAATCATGAGTTGCTATTTCCTCAAGATCTTAGAGCAAATCCCCTTCTGAACCAAGTGCAGTTTCGTATACCGTGGCTTCTGCTAATGCAGATGCTGCTGCTGCAGCCCTTTGAGTTTGCAACATGTGCATACTAGTTTCTAGCTCTGCTTTCTGCCTCAAGGAGTTGGCTTCCTGTCTCATGGAGTTGGCTTCAAACTCTGCTTTCTGCGTCATCAAGTCAGCTTCTTTTTGAGCATATAAGGCCTCTGCACGTGCTGCCCCTGCCTTTGCTCTTCCTCTGAGGTCTGCAGAACTGACTGATGATCTGCTGGAAGGCACTGAATATCTGGAACTATACATATGAGTCCTGGTCTCTGAAGTTTGATGCGGAATGTGCACACTCCTATCTGGATCCATGATGTGTGAATTAAAGTGGAGTACAGTCCCAAGTACAGTTTGACAGAAGCAGCATTGTGTTTCATTCCAAAACTGAATTTACTTCTGTGACTAGTTCTGTAAAACTGCAATAAAACTGCACTTAAACTAAAGTTACAATATGCTTGCATAAATCCAAAATCTACAGTTCCCTTTTCCGAGCATGCAGCCTGGCAGGCCAGGAAACTAGGGGGGCAAGCATGAATTATACCAGTTACCTTGCCAGGAGGATCTCTCTGTCAGGGGTCTCTTCCCCGTAACCCTGACCCAGTGGTTGTAGAGGTCTGTGGGTGGGGAGCTTATTGGAATCTGGAAGGAAGCCCCCAGATGCAAAATCCCCCATGTAAATGACTAAGGCATATATAGTACCCTTACTCATTCAAAAAAATAGTTAATAGTAAATATACACACATCACAGCTCCGCCTCTCCACTTTGTTCAATCAGAGAATATTTTGGATTCATTCAGGAAATGCAAAGCATTCTCTGAGTGGCATATGTGCTGTGTAGCCGATCTCACAATGCATCAGAAGTGGAGATTATATTTTGAAAAAAACACATGTGTAACAGTTATAACTGAGAAAGATCGTAGCAATGAAATGTGACCTGTCCTCAGATCTAGCCCTGTACATAGTATTATAAATGGCATTCATTCTCTTTTTTTCCACCAAAAAAACCATATCCTTTTCATGCATTAGAAAAATGGCAAGCTGACGGTGGTCCACTGTATAAAATTCTTGCACTAGAGAAATTTAGACAAAAATGAAATGAAAAACTCAATCTCTGTCAGGTTTTGTGATTTTTTTCTTTCTAACAATATATTCTCTTTTAAATACATCATAAACTTTCCAACCACAATTGCTTGGAGGTGCCTTTGAAAGACATGTATCCTTGAATTAATTTTGGCTCTATTCTACTTCCACAGTTGGAGGTACAGGCATCACTCCTAGACATGGGCGGGACACTGGCATGTCCTCCTCTTAAAATATATTATACCCGGTGTAATTTACACATGAAAAGGTCTCTTTGTATTTAATCAAGGCAATAGGGAGAGAATTAACCACTCTGTAGTTTGAAAGGAACCAGGAAGTGGTAGAAGTAATACAGCTGGAATGTAATTTTTTTCCAAGGACATGGCAGATCTTATTCTGAAATAACGTAAATCATTGGCATTTGTGTGCTGGATTTTCTAAAATGTTTGTACAAAGAAAACACTGGTAAGTCTTCAGAAGCATGGTACTTTTAAAGTAAAAAAATATACTGACCACACCAAGTACCTGTAAATCCAGTCTAGTCTTTGAAAAGAAGGAAAGGCAGTTTTTATTTAATGTTGCAATAAAAATATAAATACAAGTGAAAAAACCTAATATAGAGAATATTGCAATAAAATATATGCAGTCTGGATCTCTGATTTTCGTGTATGGCCCATACTTTTACAAATAGCAAATTAGGCACCACATGGAGCTGGCAAGTAAAAGGGGATGGATTGAAAGATAAGAAAAAGAAGGAAACAGGCATTTACATGAAAAAAATCACCAGGGCATAATGGAGGAAGGGTATGGGGCAATGAGATAGAAGGTCCCTAGATCTTATTGAACTGTTTCATATTTCCTCTAAGTTCATTCATTAGTTTATATACAGATACATTTTAATCAACGAAACTGGTAAATGTTAATCAAGAATACTGTATACAAAGATTACCCCCATGGGACTTTTCAAGGTAAACCAGACGTAGTGCCATATATCGTATGTACTCTCCAGCGCCTCAGGATATGCACAGCCAAAAGGGAAGCCAAGGGTACCAGGACAGCGACAACCAAAGGAAATGTTCCAGGGGTGCAGCCCTCCTCAGACGGGGAAATCAGCCACTGGATAGAGAGAAAACAGGTGGCGCACACACCTAGTGCATTATCCAAGTTTTATTGTAGGAATTAAATAATAAAAACATACTCACAGACGAAGCATGTATCTAAAAAGCATAGAAAAATGACAATGGCCACAACGGCGGGCAAGGTGTTCTCACTGTCAGTGCAGTCAAATGGCTGATGCATTTCGGGGATGAATCCCTTTCCTCAGAGCTGATGACCAACCTCTGATGCTGATGTATGATGTATGGACAGAAAGAGCCTCGCTGCTGATGCCTCCATCGAGGCTCTTTCTGTCCATACATCCCCGAAACTTTTTAGATACATGCTTCGTCTGTGAGTATGTTTTTATTATTTCGATCCTACAATAAACCTTGGATAATGCACTAGGTGTGTGCGCCACCTGTTTTCTCTCTATGTAGTGCCATATATGTTAAATATGTTTTTTACAATCTTTATTGATAACACAATAAAATATACAGTATACATTAAAACCAATTACCGCTTCATGGTTTGATTAAAAAGCATCATACACCATACTGTTGCATTACATCTGAATATACAAATATTCCACATCCCCTTATTCATATCTATCTTGGTCTTTTAAAAGAGCACAGGGACATCCAATGCATTTTAGAGTTTCTTTTTCTTCAGGGGTGCAGCATATGGGAACATGTAATGTATGATGTCACAGAGCAGATGTATAGAACCACATAAAGCCGTAAATATTAAAACATTCAAGATGCTGTCATTTTCTGGACCACCAGAAAGCCACATGTAGAGCCAGACAGTAAGTGTGACAGAGGCACCAACTGTACCAGCTGCATGGAAGTTCTTTGACAGTACAGACCATCTCTTAGATGACCTATGGGACTTAGGTCTACGGTACCTTCATTCTTTTTCTACACCTCTTTGTGTTGGTGTGCACACAGGCAGCTTCAGCGCTCCGCAGCTGCCCTGTTTGTCTGGCTCAACATGTGACTTTCTGGGGGTCCAGCAAATTACAGCATCTTGAAAAAAAAAAAATATATATATACACTATATTGCCAAAAGTATTGGGACACCTGCTTTTACACGAACATGAACTTTAATGGTACCCCAGTCTTAGTCCGTAGGGATCAATATTGAGTTAGCTCACCCTTTGCAACTATAACAGCTTCAACTCTTCTGGGAAGGCTGTCCACAGGGTTGTGTCTATGGGAATGTTTGACCATTCTTCCAGAAGTGCATTTGTGAGGTCAGGCACTGACATTGGACGAGAAGGCCTGGCTTTCACTCTCCCCTCTAATTCATCCCAAAGGTGTTCTATCGGGTTGAGGTCAGGACTCTGTACAGGCCAGTCAAGTTCCTCTACCTCAAACCCTGAAAAACAACCCCACACCATAATTCCCCCTCCACCAAACTTTACACTTGGCACAATGCAGTCAGGCAAGTACCGTTCTCCTGGCAATCGCCATACCCAGACGTTCATCAGATTGCCAGACAGAGAAGCATGATTCATCACTCCAGAGAACATGTCTCCTCTGCTCTAGAGTCCAGTGGCAGCGTGCTTTACACTACTGTATCCGATGCTCTGCATTGCACTTGGTGATGTAAGGCTTGGATGCAGCTGCTCAGCTATGGAAACCTATTCCATGTAGCTCTCTACACACTGTTGTTGTTCTCATCTGAAGGCCACATGAAGTTTGGAGGTCTTTATTTATTGACTCTGCAGACAGTTGGAAACTTCTGCGCACTGTGCGCCTCAGCATGTGCTGACCTCGCTCTGAAGTGGCCTACCACTTTGTGGCTGAGTTGTTGTTGTTGTTCCCAGTTGCTTCCACTTTGTTATAATACCACTAACAGTTGACCATGGAATATTTAGTAGCAAGGAAATTTCACAGATGCCTATCATAGTACCACGATTGAATTCACTGAGCTCCTGAGAGCTACAAACAAATGTTTGTAGAAGCAGTTTACATGCCTAGGTGCTTAATTTTATACACCTGTGGCCATGGAGGTGATTGGAACACCTGAATCCAATGATTTGGAGGGGTGTCCCAATACTTTTACTTTTTGGTAATATAGTGTGTATGTGTGTATACAGGATAGATAGATAGATAGATAGATAGATAGATAGATAGATAGATAGATAATATTGTGTTATCAATAAAGATTGTAATAAACCTTTTGTTTTAATTTAAAATATACCGCTATGTCTGGTTTACCTTAAAAAGTCCCATGGGGGTAAACTTTGTATAGATTCTGATTTAGGGGTGTTGGTAAACCAATGTTCCTGTATATAGTGCTCTGTTAGTGATGTTAATCAGGTAGAGCCATTCAGCAAGAAAAGGAGGTGAAGTTTGTTTCTACTTAAGGAGAATACATTTTCAAGTGTAGAAGAGTCGTACTATAAATAATTTAGTGGGAGTATGGAGCAGTAAATTCTCAAACAAGCCAAGTAAACATAATGTGGAGTTACAGACTTTGGGTATTGCAAGCTGACATTCCATGTAGAGATGAGAGAAGTATTCAAAAATTCGATTCGACTGATTCGGCGAATTCGTGGAAAAATTTTGATTCGAGTCGAATATATTCGCTGCGAATTTAACTTATAAAAGGGTGTTTCTAGGCTTCAGAGAGCCTTTATATTAGTGCAGAACACTGTACCTTTAATTTAAATGCCCTTGGAGTCTGCTGGGGAAGAGAAATAATACTGACAGTCAGTATGACATGCAGATGAGTGCCGTCGATCTTAGAATCACCGCACACTTCACTCATTTGGGCAGTCACGGGGCCAAAACCAGAGTGTGGAGCCACAGTGTGGCGGTGGAGGCAGCAGCAATGGGAGGCCATACAGCACCCTATGACAAAAATGGAAACCACCAGCAGTGTGAGGAGACCTGAAAGTGGCACATGGCAGAGTGTGGCGATGGAGACAGCAGCAATGGGAGGCCGTACAGGGACCCATGACACACTCTGGACCTGGCAGCAGCATGAGGAGGCGGTACAGGGGCCCATGACAGATTACGGGCCTGGCAGCAGCATGAGCAGTCGGTACGGGGGCCCATGGCAGATTAGGGGCCTGGCAGCAGCTATGGGAGGCCCGTAATCTGCCAGCACCCTATGACAAAAAATGGAACCCACCAGCAGTGTGAGGAGACCTGAAAGTGGCACATGGCAGAGTGTGGCGATGGAGACAGCAGCAATGGGAGGCCGTACAGGGACCCATGAGAGACTCTGGACCTGGCAGCAGCATGAGGAGGCGGTATAGGGGCCCATGGCAGATTAGGGGCCTGGCAGCAGCTATGGGAGGCCCCTAATCTGCCAGCACCCTATGACAAAAAATGGAACACACCAGCAGTGTGAGGAGACCTGAAAGTGGCACATGGCAGAGTGTGGCGATGGAGACAGCAGCAATGGGAGGCCGTACAGGGACCCATAAGAGACTCTGGACTTGGCAGCAGCATGAGGAGGCGGTATAGGGGCCCAGGGCAGATTAGGGGCCTGGCAGCAGCTATGGGAGGCCCGTAATCTGCCAGCACCCTATGACAAAAAATGGAACACACCAGCAGTGTGAGGAGACCTGAAAGTGGCACATGTTTGGGGCATGATTCATGGCAGATTTAGTCAGTTGTGTCAGGAACTGGTGGTTTGAAATCCAGACTAATCCACGCCTGATTCATTTTCACAAACGTGAGTCTCTCCACACTTTGGGTGGATAGTCGTGTCCTCCGCGGAGTTACAATACCTCCTGCCGCACTAAACACGCACTCCGATGCCACGCTACTGGCCGGGCATGACAGCCTTTCAAGGGCAAATTCAGCTAGTTGGGGCCAAAGGTCAAGTTTCGTTGCCCAGTAGTCAAGGGGATTGTCTACCTCGGTTGGCAGGGTGCTGTCCAAGTAGGCCTAAGCCTGTTGTTTGAGGTCCTGCTCCAGGTCCACCTGATGCTGCTGCTGCTGCTGCGGCTGGTTAGTAGTTTCCTCACTGCGCTGGTGAAGAAAGCTACTCATCATCGACTGCAGACTGAGGCAGCTGCTGCTGGTGGAGCTGCCACTGCTCCTACCACCCCACCCCTCCCCTGCTGCCATGGCAGCGGAACGCGAGCGCACAGGGCCCACAGTGTCTGAGGATGGACGTTGGCGCAGAAAGGCAGAGACCAACTGACTACATAGGTGGTTTTTATAGTACGTTATTTTGGCCTCCCTCTCAGCAGGTGTGAAAAAGGCCACCATTTTTGAACGGTAGCGAGGGTCCAACAAGGTGGACAGCCAAAAGTCATCCCTCTGTCTGATGGTTATTATTCGGCTGTCGCTACACAAGCAAGCGAGCATGCTATGGGCCATTTGTGCCAAGGAATGCGAGGGACTCCCTGCCTCCATCTCCACAGCATACTGCCACGGTGCGTCTGGGTCCTCTGTCTCCTCTTCCTCCTCCTCTACCAGATGCTCCTGCTCCTCCACTCCTGTCCGCTGAGTGGAAAAACCACCCATTTCACTCAATAATTCCTGAGCACCAATGTCCTCCTCTACCTCCTCCTCTTCTTCCTGTCCTGCCCCCACAGGGGTCATGTGGCGTTGAGATCTGTGCGCCACGTCTACCGCACCCTGACCAGCCATTATTAACAGCATTTGTTCCAGGACGTGCAACAGAGGAATGACGTCGTTCATCCCATAGTCCTGCCGACTCACGAATAGCGTGGTCTCCTCAAAGGGCCTGAGCAAGCGCAGGTGTCACGCATGAGCTGCCAATGGCTGACATCTAAGTTACACAGGGGAGTACCTTTATCCGCTTGTAACATCAGGAAATCGGTGATGGCCTTTCGCTGTTCGTAAAGGCGGTCTAACATGTGTAGGGTTGAATTCCACCTTGTTGCAACGTCGCAGATCAGGCGATGCTGTGGAATTCCGTTCTGCTGCTGCAGCTCAAGGAGGGTGTGCTTTGCGGTGTAGGAATGGCTGAAATGCATGCAAAGTTTACGTGACATTTTAAGGATGTCTTGCAGTGGGATGGTGGATTTTAGGAACCGCTTGACAACCAGATTGAACACGTGAGCCATGCATGGCGCATGGCACAACCTTCCTTGACGCAGAGCAGACACCATGTTCTTTCCGTTGTCGGTCAACATGGTTCCGATTTTCAGTTTGTGCGGAGACAGCCATCTGTCGATTTCTCTGTTCATTACACTGAGAAGTTCCTCCCCTGTGTGACTACGTTCGCCAAGGCATACCAGGTGCAGCACAGCGTGACACCGTTGCGCCCTGCACATGTGATATGCCGGTCGGGTAATGGGACTTGGCACGGGGGTGGCGGCTGAGGACACGAAGGAAGAAGAGGTGGTAGAGGCGGACATCTTTTCTGGACCAAGGACGTGCAAACGTGGAGGCAAAAGCGGCGTGACCTGTCCAAGTTGCTGGTGCGGCTGTGACGGCACCACGTTCACCCAGTGGGCCGTAAATGACATGTACTGTCCCTGACCGTAGTTACAGCTCCACACGTCGGCGCTGCCGTGCACTTTGGCAGAGACCAACATGCTCAAAGACTGGCCCACCATCTCTTCTACATGTGAATGCAGGGCTGGCACTGCCTTTTTGGCGAAGAAATGACGGCTTGGCACTCTCCACCGCGGCGCGGCACAAGCCATCATTTCTCGGAAAGGTGCTGAGTCCACCACTTGGAAAGGGAGGGACTGCAGCACCAGCAACTTGGACAGGAGGACGTTCAGCTTTTGCACCGTCGGGTGCGTGCTCGCAAACTGTTGTCTCTTGGAAACGGATTCCAAGAAAGACTGCTGACGGAATCCGTGAAGAGGAGTAGCAGGAGAAGGAGCATCTGAACGAGCGGAAGATGCCAACGAGCGACAACTCCCCTCAGCAGAGGTGTTGGAGCCTTGACTGGCTGATAGAGGGCGATTGACGTCGGGTGACGGAGCAAGTAACGGAGCGGGTGATGGAGCGGGGGCTGGGGCGGGCAGAACCGCCGTATCTTTATCACGGTTTTCCCAGGCCACCAAATGGCGACGCTGCATATGCTGCCGCAACGCTGTAGTCCCAACATGGGCCCCCTGGCCACGCTTGACTTTCTGGCCACATAGTCGACATACGGCTACGTTTACTTCCTCGGGCGGCTTGACAAAAAATTGCCACACCGCCGAGTAGGAAACTTTGCCCCCGATACTCCTCACTGGCTGACTGCTGCTTCCTCCGTGCACACCGGCACCACTACTGGCCGTGGTGGTAGGCTGCAGTGGAGCTGGTGCTGTACTCCGTGGCCGTTTGCCTCCACTGACACTGCTGCGACCCTGCTGCCTCCTGGGCAACCCACCGACTGTTTTGCTCGCTGCCAAGCTGCCACCCTCTTCTCCTGATGATGCGGAAGCAATAGCCTGATGACGACGAGGCTGCCAAGTGCGATCAGCCTCATCATCATCAATTAGGGTCTCCGCCTCACTACTAGCCCCCTCGGCTGCGTGTGGGTCAGGAGACAGACCTGTCTCTAGACCGGCTACCGAGCCACTCTCCTCGCCACTACTTCTTCGCCTGGCTGCTGAAGAGGCGGATGTCTCCCCCCGTTCCTGACCGCCCTCTGTTAGCTCTTCCTCACTGTACAGTGGGGCTGAGCCCACAGCATGCGATACTTCGCTTGGTGAGGGAACACCAAAGGACAGGGGCAGGTAGAGGACACGTGATTTCAGTGGGCTTGCTCCCGGGCCATGCCAACTAACGGTTGTGTCTGACGTAGCCACCGACCGTTGGCTGTAGGTGTCAGAGGTGACCTGGGAAGAGGAAGACGACCGAGCCAACCAATCGATGACGGCAGGGTTGTCGGTGGAGACACGACCGCTGGATGACACCGGGAGCACTGGCCTTTGGCTGCGAATAGTGCTGCCTCGACCCCTTCCTCTGCTGCCACGTCTGCTCGCTCCTAAAACATTGCCTCCTCTGCCACTCCTCTGAATGTTGTCTGACATACTCTTTAATTAAATGATTCTGTGTCCCTGAGTAACAATTCTGTGTCTGTCCCTGAGTAACAATTCTGTGTCCCTGAGTAACGTTTCTGTGGCCCTAAGTAACAGTTCTTTGGCCCTCAGTAACAATTCTGTGTCCCTCAGTAACAATTCTGTGTCCCTCAGTAACAATTCTGTGTCTGTCCCTGAGTAACAATTCTGTGTCTGTCCCTGAGTAACAATTCTGTGTCCCTGAGTAACGTTTCTCTGGCCCTAAGTAACAGTTCTGTGGCCCTCAGTAACAATTCTGTGTCCCTCAGTAACAATTCTGTGTCTGTCCCTGAGTAACAATTCTGTGTCCCTGAGTAACAATTCTGTGTCCCTCAGTAACAATTCTGTGTCCCTGAGTAACAATTCTGTGTCCCTGAGTAACAATTCTGTGTCCCTCAGTAACAATTCTGTGTCCCTCAGTAACAATTCTTTGTCCCTGAGTAACAATTCTGTATCTGTCCCTGAGTAACAATTCTGTGTCCCTAAGTAACGTTTCTGTGGCCCTAAGTAACGGTTCTGTGGCCCTCAGTAACAAATCTGTGTCCCTCAGTAACAATTCTGTGTCTGTCCCTGAGTAACAATTCTGTGTCCCTAAGTAACGTTTCTGTGGCCCTAAGTAACGATTCTGTGGCCCTAAGTTACGTTTCTGTAGCCCTAAGTAACGTTTCTGTGGCCCTAAGTAACAGTTCTGTGGCCCTCAGTAACAGTTCTGTGGCCCTCAGTAACAATTCTGTGTCTGTCCCTGAGTAACAATTCTGTGTCCCTAAGTAACGTTTCTGTGTCCCTAAGTAACGTTTCTGTGGCCGTAAGTAACGATTCTGTGGCCCTAAGTAACTATTCTGTGGCCCTAAGTAACGTTTCTGTAGCCCTAAGTAACGTTTCTGTGGCCCTAAGTAACGTTTCTGTGGCCCTAAGTAACGTTTCTGTGGCCCTAAGTAACAGTTCTGTGGCCCTCAGTAACAGTTCTGTGGCCCTCAGTAACAATTCTGTGTCCCTCAGTAACAATTCTGTGTCTTTCCCTGAGTAACAATTCTGTGTCCCTAAGTAACGTTTCTGTGGCCCTAAGTAACGGTTCTGTGGCCCTCAGTAACAATTCTGTGGCCCTCAGTAACAATTCTGTGTCTGTCCCTAAGTAACAATTCTGTGGCCCTAAGTAACGATTCTGTGACCCTAAGTAACGTTTCTGTGGCCCTAAGTAACGTTTCTGTGTCCCTCAGTAACAATTCTGTATCCCTCAGTAACAATTCTGTGTCTGTCCCTGAGTAACAATTCTGTGTCCCTAAGTAATAATTCTGTGGCCCTAAGTAAAGTTTCTGTGGCCCTAAGTAACGTTTCTGTGGCCCTAAATAACGATTCTGTGGCCCTAAGTAACGTTTCTGTGTCCCTAAGTAACGTTTCTGTGGCCCTAAGTAACGTTTCTGTGTCCCTCAGTAACAATTCTGTATCCCTCAGTAACAATTCTGTGTCTGTCCCTGAGTAACATGTCTGTGTCCCTAAGTAACGTTTCTGTGGCCCTAAGTAACGGTTCTGTGGCCCTCAGTAACAATTCTGTGTCCCTCAGTAACAATTCTGTGTCTGTCCCTAAGTAACAATTCTGTGGCCCTAAGTAAAGTTTCTGTGGCCCTAAGTAACGTTTCTGTGGCCCTAAGTAACGATTCTGTGGCCCTAAGTAACGTTTCTGTGGCCCTAAGTAATGTTTCTGTGGCCCTCAGTAACAAATCTGTGTCCCTCAGTAACAATTCTGTGTCTGTCCCTAAGTAACAATTCTGTGACCCTAAGTAACGTTTCTGTGGCCCTAAGTAACGGTTCTGTGTCCCTCAGTAACAATTCTGTGTCTGTCCCTGAGTAACAATTCTGTGGCCCTAAGTAACGTTTCTGTGGCCCTAAGTAACGTTTCTGTGGCCCTAAGTAACGATTCTGTGGCCCTAAGTAACGTTTCTGTGGCCCTAAGTAATGTTTCTGTGGCCCTCAGTAACAAATCTGTGTCCCTCAGTAACAATTCTGTGTCTGTCCCTAAGTAACAATTCTGTGGCCCTAAGTAACGTTTCTGTGGCCCTAAGTAACGGTTCTGTGGCCCTCAGTAACAATTCTGTGTCCCTCAATAACAATTCTGTGTCTGTCCCTAAGTAACAATTTTGTGGCCCTAAGTAACGTTTCTGTGGCCCTAAGTAACGTTTCTGTGGCCCTAAGTAACGATTCTGTGGCCCTCAGTAACAATTCTGTATCCCTCAGTAACAATTCTGTGTCTGTCCCTGAGTAACAATTCTGTGTCCCTAAGTAACGTTTCTGTGGCCCTAACTAACGATCTGTGGCCCTAAGTAACGTTTCTGTGGCCCTAAGTAACGTGTCTGTGGCCCTAAGTAACGATTCTGTGGCCCTAAGTAATGTTTCTGTGTCCCTAAGTAACGTTTCTGTGGCCCTAAGTAACGGTTCTGTGGCCCTCAGTAACAATTCTGTGTCCCTCAGTAACAATTCTGTGTCTGTCCCTAAGTAACACTTCTGTGGCCCTAAGTAACGTTTCTGTGGCCCTAAGTAACGTTTCTGTGGCCCTTAGTAACGTTTCTGTGTCCCTCAGTAACAATTCTGTATCCCTCAGTAACAATTCTGTGTCTTTCCCTGAGTAACAATTCTGTGTCCCTAAGTAACGTTTCTGTGGCCCTAAGTAACGGTTCTGTGGCCCTCAGTAACAATTCTGTGGCCCTCAGTAACAATTCTGTGTCTGTCCCTAAGTAACAATTCTGTGGCCCTAAGTAACGATTCTGTGACCCTAAGTAACGTTTCTGTGGCCCTAAGTAACGTTTCTGTGTCCCTCAGTAACAATTCTGTATCCCTCAGTAACAATTCTGTGTCTGTCCCTGAGTAACAATTCTGTGTCCCTAAGTAACAATTCTGTGGCCCTAAGTAAAGTTTCTGTGGCCCTAAGTAACGTTTCTGTGGCCCTAAGTAACGATTCTGTGGCCCTAAGTAACGTTTCTGTGTCCCTAAGTAACGTTTCTGTGGCCCTAAGTAACGTTTCTGTGTCCCTCAGTAACAATTCTGTATCCCTCAGTAACAATTCTGTGTCTGTCCCTGAGTAACATGTCTGTGTCCCTAAGTAACGTTTCTGTGGCCCTAAGTAACGGTTCTGTGGCCCTCAGTAACAATTCTGTGTCCCTCAGTAACAATTCTGTGTCTGTCCCTAAGTAACAATTCTGTGGCCCTAAGTAAAGTTTCTGTGGCCCTAAGTAACGTTTCTGTGGCCCTAAGTAACGATTCTGTGGCCCTAAGTAACGTTTCTGTGGCCCTAAGTAATGTTTCTGTGGCCCTCAGTAACAAATCTGTGTCCCTCAGTAACAATTCTGTGTCTGTCCCTAAGTAACAATTCTGTGACCCTAAGTAACGTTTCTGTGGCCCTAAGTAACGGTTCTGTGTCCCTCAGTAACAATTCTGTGTCTGTCCCTGAGTAACAATTCTGTGGCCCTAAGTAACGTTTCTGTGGCCCTAAGTAACGTTTCTGTGGCCCTAAGTAACGATTCTGTGGCCCTAAGTAACGTTTCTGTGGCCCTAAGTAACGTTTCTGTGGCCCTCAGTAACAAATCTGTGTCCCTCAGTAACAATTCTGTGTCTGTCCCTAAGTAACAATTCTGTGGCCCTAAGTAACGTTTCTGTGGCCCTAAGTAACGGTTCTGTGGCCCTCAGTAACAATTCTGTGTCCCTCAATAACAATTCTGTGTCTGTCCCTAAGTAACAATTTTGTGGCCCTAAGTAACGTTTCTGTGGCCCTAAGTAACGTTTCTGTGGCCCTAAGTAACGATTCTGTGGCCCTCAGTAACAATTCTGTATCCCTCAGTAACAATTCTGTGTCTGTCCCTGAGTAACAATTCTGTGTCCCTAAGTAACGTTTCTGTGGCCCTAACTAACGATTCTGTGGCCCTAAGTAACGTTTCTGTGGCCCTAAGTAACGTGTCTGTGGCCCTAAGTAACGATTCTGTGGCCCTAAGTAATGTTTCTGTGTCCCTAAGTAACGTTTCTGTGGCCCTAAGTAACGGTTCTGTGGCCCTCAGTAACAATTCTGTGTCCCTCAGTAACAATTCTGTGTCTGTCCCTAAGTAACACTTCTGTGGCCCTAAGTAACGTTTCTGTGGCCCTAAGTAACGTTTCTGTGGCCCTTAGTAACGTTTCTGTGTCCCTCAGTAACAATTCTGTATCCCTCAGTAACAATTCTGTGTCTGTCCCTGAGTAACATGTCTGTGTCCCTAAGTAACGTTTCTGTGGCCCTAAGTAACGGTTCTGTGGCCCTCAGTAACAATTCTGTGTCCCTCAGTAACAATTCTGTGTCTGTCCCTAAGTAACAATTCTGTGGCCCTAAGTAAAGTTTCTGTGGCCCTAAGTAACGTTTCTGTGGCCCTAAGTAACGATTCTGTGGCCCTAAGTTATGTTTCTGTGGCCCTAAGTAATGTTTCTGTGGCCCTCAGTAACAAATCTGTGTCCCTCAGTAACAATTCTGTGTCTGTCCCTAAGTAACAATTTTGTGGCCCTAAGTAACGTTTCTGTGGCCCTAAGTAACAATTCTGTGTCTGTCCCTGAGTAACAATTCTGTGGCCCTAAGTAACGTTTCTGTGGCCCTAAGTAACGTTTCTGTGGCCCTAAGTAACGATTCTGTGGCCCTAAGTAACGTTTCTGTGGCCCTAAGTAACGTTTCTGTGGCCCTCAGTAACAAATCTGTGTCCCTCAGTAACAATTCTGTGTCTGTCCCTAAGTAACAATTCTGTGGCCCTAAGTAACGTTTCTGTGGCCCTAAGTAACGGTTCTGTGGCCCTCAGTAACAATTCTGTGTCCCTCAATAACAATTCTGTGTCTGTCCCTAAGTAACAATTTTGTGGCCCTAAGTAACGTTTCTGTGGCCCTAAGTAACGTTTCTGTGGCCCTAAGTAACGATTCTGTGGCCCTCAGTAACAATTCTGTATCCCTCAGTAACAATTCTGTGTCTGTCCCTGAGTAACAATTCTGTGTCCCTAAGTAACGTTTCTGTGGCCCTAACTAACGATTCTGTGTCCCTAAGTAACGTTTCTGTGGCCCTAAGTAACGTGTCTGTGGCCCTCAGTAACAAATCTGTGTCCCTCAGTAACAATTCTGTGTCTGTCCCTAAGTAACAATTCTGTGGCCCTAAGTAACGTTTCTGTGGCCCTAAGTAACGGTTCTGTGGCCCTCAGTAACAATTCTGTGTCCCTCAATAACAATTCTGTGTCTGTCCCTAAGTAACAATTCTGTGGCCCTAAGTAACGTTTCTGTGGCCCTAAGTAACAATTCTGTGGCCCTAAGTAACGATTCTGTGGCCCTCAGTAACAAATCTGTGTCCCTCAGTAACAATTCTGTGTCTGTCCCTAAGTAACAATTCTGTGGCCCTAAGTAACGATTCTGTGGCCCTCAGTAACAAATCTGTGTCCCTCAGTAACAATTCTGTGTCTGTCCCTAAGTAACAATTCTGTGGCCCTAAGTAACGTTTCTGTGGCCCTAAGTAACGGTTCTGTGGCCCTCAGTAACAATTCTGTGTCCCTCAATAACAATTCTGTGTCTGTCCCTAAGTAACAATTCTGTGGCCCTAAGTAACGTTTCTGTGGCCCTAAGTAACGGTTCTGTGGCCCTCAGTAACAATTCTGTGTCCCTCAATAACAATTCTGTGTCTGTCCCTAAGTAACAATTCTGTGGCCCTAAGTAACGTTTCTGTGGCCCTAAGTAACGATTCTGTGGCCCTCAGTAACAAATCTGTGTCCCTCAGTAACAATTCTGTGTCTGTCCCTAAGTAACAATTCTGTGGCCCTAAGTAACGTTTCTGTGGCCCTAAGTAACGTTTCTGTGGCCCTCAGTAACAATTCTGTATCCCTCAGTAACAATTCTGTCTGTCCCTGAGTAACAATTCTGTGTCCCTAAGTAACGTTTCTGTGGCCCTAACTAACGATTCTGTGGCCCTAAGTAACGTTTCTGTGGCCCTATGTAACGTTTCTATGGCCCTAAGTAACGATTCTGTGGCCCTAACTAACGTTTCTGTGTCCCTAAGTAACGTTTCTCTGTCCCTAACTCTCTCCCTGAATACAGCCAGGTCTGCCTCTGTTGAATGACTGGAGGCAAATGGAGAATTCTAAAATGGCCGCCATTTATAGCTCGACCATTACACTGTGCTGGCTGGCTGGCTGCTGATTGGCTAATGCGATCACATGTCATGAATGAATGCATTATGGGTCAGCGCGCCTTGTCTGCGCGCCTTCCCAGACATCCCCGCTCCGTCGCCGCACATGTTGCCGCCATTTTAGGAAAAATTTCGAATCCGAAAGTCTGCTTATTTTCGGATTCGACGCGAATCGAAATTTTCCTAATATTCGAAACGAATTCCACTTCGCCTACTTCGATTCGCTCATCTCTAATTCCATGTGATCTCAGACTAAAATGTGAATGCAATCACAGTTCCACATGGTATGGAAGAAGTCCACTATAATGCTAGAGCCTCTGAGGCACAGAGGTTGGGAGGTTTAAATTTAAACTGATGGAGTTTAGCTGGTGTATAATAAACCTAATAGAACAGTTTGAACTGCATCACACACCAAGGTCATATATGTTTCCACAAATTTGGACCAGTCATACCCATTGTCTGTCCTTGCAATATGTAAGATGTTTGGTTGAGTGTAGGGTTACATAAAAATGTTAAACCAGTTTAGTAGCACCAGGTTGAGAGAGAATCTTTTCTAAAGTTTACCATTAGACACCCTTGGCTGTGCTTTGGCTTCGTGCCACAATTGGAGGTAATTAAGTAGGTGGGATGCAGTATTCCTCTTGGAATTGCTGAGAGATCTTAGAATACAGATTTAAGACATATATAACAACCATTGAGTCCCAGCATGTAGCACTGGGAACAGTGAACTGAGTCAAATTCAGAAAGGGTAGAGTTAAACCAGGAGTTAATCGTGTGAGAGACCAGGTATTCCCAGAAAACATCTTTAATGTATAAGCAAGGATCTTCAGAGAAAATTCAATCAACGTTCAACTGCATTTGGTTGTGTTTTTTTCTTTTGTATACAAAGTTACAAAGGGTTTTGAAAGAAGAAACAATGGCTGCTACACAGTTGATGTCAGGTTTCTATGGTAGTGAACCCTTGTATAAAGCTAACTCGGCGTTCCCCTGGGTGCAAAGTCCCCTGGGTGCAAAGTCTAAGCCCCAAGCTACTTCTTCACCAGGGTCCCTAATAGTGGGGGTGGACTTACAGTAGACTGGAACCAGGTCACATCCCCCAGGCACGCAGCACGCAGGGCTGACAATGCGGAGACCATGGATGTGCAGAGTACTGATGACAGTGGACATTAAAACAATTGAGAAATGAGTCGAAGTCAGAGCCGGAGGGTGGCAAGCAAAAACTGTAGACGAAGCTGAGTTCACTGCACAGGTACATCAGGCAAAGAATACAAGTAATATAAGGCAAACCAGGAGCAGAGAGAAACTAAGAAGTTGCTCAAGCAATGTAGGGTGCTACATATAAGGAAGTAAACTGGGAGGCAGGCCAGGAAGTGATAAAAGAGAAAAATAAATAAATCCACTGTAGAGCAGGCGACACCCACAGGTGAACACAGAAGCCAGCAGCACATGTGAAGGGAATCACAGGTCTAGCAGAACCACTGCAGCAAGGAGATAAGAAACCGGAAACAAACAGGAAACTGCAAACTAGACCGTGACAATTGACCAACTGTGTCATGAAGTAACAGATGTAAAAATTGGAGCACAAGAATATCAGGAGTGATATAATTTTAGGAGACTGACTCTACTCATTAGATCAAAGGGGAGAGTGGTCCATTGTCTGGTCTGGGACTGCAGAAATACAATCAGAGGCTGAAGAATGTTATCCAAATAGTGGAACAATGGAAATTTGAATTGTGGCCTATAAATATTTAAAATGATTGCAGTTTGGAGGTGGGATGGATATAGTTGCTGTTTGATCAACAACCTATCCCAATTTACCTTAAACCTGTAGAGGGATCCAAACTCACTAAATTATTGGAAAAATGATTGAACAGGGTCCGCTTTTTTATTGTCACGATAGTTTACGTTTTTGGGGTTATAGTCAATATGTGTAAAGAGAGATCACACAAATACTTCTAATTATAAGATTTATTAAAAGTAATGACAAAGACAAATAAAGAAAATATTAGAAAATATAAGAATACTTAACTATGCTGTTTCTAAAGATGTTGTTTTGCCATGGAGTCCCTGCCCACTTTTTGTGGCATGGCCAACCAGGTTCAGACACATGCCTCATAGCAGCTCTGATGTGAGACTAATATTTTACAAGTTTTGGATGTGGCAATATAGGACTTGAATGTAAGGAAATGGTCAACTCTCCTTGCAAGCAACATAACCTTCTAAGGACTTGGTCAGTTTGCAATGACATTCCTATGGTATCAGTCAGCTAAGGTAACCAGACTTTGTTCTGGTATGGCCTATTAAAAAGTATTTGGAGGCTTAGAATTCATTAGTGAGCAATATTTGTGAGCACAATATTTATAAGTCAATATGAAATATGCAATTTCCCCATCAGCATGATAGATTGGGGTGTAGTCAGTGTCAGAGTTGACACAGACTCTTTATAAAGAGGGGGGAGTCTCAGACTAGGGTATCTAGGGGCTCTATGGGGAGAGAAGACAGAAAACAACATTGGCTTGTTCTCCCTTGAATTGGGAAGGGCTCAGATGCTGAGTCGCTGACTCTAACACTGGTTATACAAAGGTATGTAGAATACTAATCCAACAAATAAATCTAGGGATAAAATAAAATTAATGGCCATTCCATGCTGTCAAAAGCTTTGGGGAGGGGGGTAGCTACCCTCCATCCTGTATTGTTGTGTAGAATTTGAAGATTAGGAAAAAATATGTGTATATTGATTTTAGTGGATTGTCCTGGAATGAAACCCATCTGATCACTGCCCACCAGGGCCTCAATGTACATTCAGGTGGGTTGCTAAGGCTCTGATCAAAATCTTAGTATTGATGTTATTCAGTGATATACTGTGGTATAAATCAGATGAAAAATGCAGTGCAGCAATATAAACTCAAATGGTGCTCATAATACAAAAGTGCATAAATGAATAGTGAAAACAGAAATTGTGTATGTGACAATAAATATGTGCTACACCCAATGTCTTCTTAACACATACACATAAATGACCATAGACTTGCATATAAGAGTGCTGAATTTAATATAAATACTAGATAAGTGATAAAACCAAATAAATTATATTGATAGTGAACTGTCCCTTTAAATCTCAGAAATCTTCACGTGTATTAGTGTGGTATGTCTGTCTCCTATGTATCGTGATCCAAATACACCAGCAACAAGTGTCTCATAAAAAAAAATCTCCAAACAATGGTGAACCGTCCCTTTAAATCCGCTGTACTCCAAGTGGATCAGTGTAATCACACTACTCCATACAAGTGTACAGTGTTCCTGTGTCACCCCTTAGTGTACATCCTCCTCCAACATATTATTGCGCTCATCTCCAGGTCTGACCCGAAATGCCAGGTCAAACTACGCTTTTCCCTTTAACCCGGGAAGGTATACTGGTACACAGATCTTCACCACCATCAGCACTTTAAAAACTCTCCAGAACGCTACACAATTATAGGAAAAAATACTCCATATCGTGTAATATTGCCAAGACTTTTTGACTTATTGCCGGACTTCATTAAAATACTAAAAATTAACTCACATTGAAAAGTGTCCACCTGGGACACTGCAGGGTAAAAACTCACTATACAGTATATGTAGGAATCCCTTTTCCAAAATGGCAGCATGTGCACTTCTGGTTAGTGGCTTGACGTCATCGGTGCACCCCAATAGGGTACGCTGTTGATGTATTGCCGCTAACCGGAAGTACACGTGCCACCATTTTATCACTTATCTAGTATTTATATTCATTTCAGCACTCTTATATGCAAGTGTATGTGTTAAGAAGACATTGGGTGTAGCACATATTTATTGTCACATACACAATTTCTGTTTTCACTATTCATTTATGCACTTTTGTATTATGAGCACCATTTGAGTTTACATTGCTGCGCTGCATTTTTCATCTGATTTATGGTTTACATGTGGGAACACATTATATGCTAGTCACACAATTTGTTTTGTAGGATATTTATTGCGCTGAGGGTTTTCTATACACATACGGTGGTATAAATCACATTTCAGGGAGTTTTTATTTGCTTTGAGGATTAGAGATATCACCATCTCCAACAAGTGTGTACTCAACTATCGTGAAAAGGACAAATATCACTTGGCTGGGAATCCATCTAGGTCTGGACTTTTTCTTTGTGGGAACCCAGTGATAGAAACATCAACCTGCTCCTGAGTTAGAGGGAAATCAAGGGCAACTATGTTTTAGAGATGCAGGGTTGGCAGAGAAACCTTGTGTATATATTGAGATAATTTGTCAGCTTAATAGTTAACCATACTGGTATACATGTTAGCATAAAAGGCTATGAAGGTATCCAGGATTTTAGGGGTGCAGGTTTGAAGTTCACATCAATGCTCTATAATTCTATAAATGCCAGTGAGGGGAAGGTCTAGTGTCCTGTCTCCAGAATACATTCATTTCTGAGGACTTCAAGATCAAGATTGATCTGTATGATTATTGTGTTGTTTTGCATTTTAGTCATGTTTGTTTACAGATTGGTTGTGTGTTCTCTTGTGCCACCTACTGGCTAGACTTCAGAGCTGTGTTGTTTAGTTAGGCCAGGATGTGATGTAGAGGTGATCGCTCCTCCCACAATACAGGAAGTGAACCACCTCATAGGAAACCATGATTCTCTACATGAGAGAAGCACTGAAGTCTATCTCTTTCCATCTGACGGCATCGGAGGTAATTAATGTCCATTGTTCCCTCTATAGGTAGCTAGGATTGTACAGTAGAGGATCTTAGCTATATTGAGTGTCATTTATCTGTGATGTTTATTGTATAGTGATTGTATGTAATCTTCTTGTTATAGTTTTACTACTTATCTGCAACGTGCCAATAAAGTACAGAAGAGTTTAAGCCGTCTATTATTGTGTGCGCAGAGAAGGTTATCTGCTTGAATAGCTTCCCATAGACTCCGGGAGTATGGGGAGCGAGTTCAGGACATCTAGGCTCGCCAAATACACCAGCAATCTATCAGCCTTGTTACTAGATGCAAACATTTTTTGCCTAGTATAGCATTTTGTTTTGTCAACGTAAAGCCTCTTTCACAGAGGCAGCCAAGGGTTGCTAAGATTAAAGCGGAGTTCCATTCACGCTGTCAAAAAATAAAAGTCAGCAGCTACAAAAACTGTAGCTGCTGACTTTTAAAAAACAGCCACTTACCTGTCCCTCGGTCCCGCAGTGTGTCCCCTGCAGCCCGTTTCTCTAGCCGTCCTGTATTCCAGGAGGCCGGCATCTTCAGTGTGGGCTCCCGGCTGTGATAGCTTGCGGATTCACAGATGAGGTACCCACTGCGCATGCGCGAGTAGTGCTGCTCTTCATGAATGGTCCTGTAGTCTTCTGGGACTTGTCACATGCCCCACAAGACTTCAGGGAGGGAGGACACCTTCTGTTCCCGATCGCCTAGGCGATCAGACTGGAAGTGGGAGCGGGTACCTGTCAAATTCGGGTACCCGCTCACCCCTGCTCCCCAAAGGTGTAAAAACTTAATGCGGAGCGGGGGAGCAGTCCTTAAAGCAGAACTTCCCCTTTTGGGTGGAGCTCCGCTTTAAGCAGTTGAGTAGCGGATTTTATGGCCCTCAGCTGCCCATCTAAAACATAGCACACAGCCAGACAGAACTGTATGCATATGTAAAGGATGTATAAAAATAGATACCCCTCAAAACAAAGTTCATATTATATAGTTTCTATGATATTTGCAGCAGCAGCCGGGAACCAAAATCCTGCTCTGAAAAGGGGACACATTTCCTAGAACACTGCCTGCACAGTAGGAGGAAAGGAAAAAACAGTAACACGTTTCTGGTGGGAACATTTATTCAGTCTCACCCTGTTCCTCCAGGCTAATGTATGTCCCATGTGTGTTGCAGGTAAGAAATATCAAATCCAGGGCCATAATTAGCACTAAAATCATTTTAGTGTATATTCCTGTGACAAATAAATGCTGCTACATGTCGTGAGAATCAGCTGTATGCTTGTTAGTATAGTTTTGCAGATAAAATGTTTCTAGTGTGCAGGACATGTGCTTTGTGCACTCCATTACTGAAAGGTTATTCAGGAGCATTTGAGACGATAGGTGCACAGTTTCATTGATGTTTGCTGTATTTTATGATAACTTTTATTCAGTCACACCCTGTTCCTCCAGGCTAATGTGTTTCCAACATATCTTGCAGCTACCACCTATTAAAGCGGAGTTCCACTCACTCTGTAAAAAAATAAAAGTCAGCAGCTACAAAAACTGTAGCTGCTGACTTTTAAAAAACAGCCACTTTACCTGTCCCACGATCCCGCATTGCCCCCACCACAGCCCGTTTCACCGGCCGTCCTGTATTCCAGGCACCGGCATCTTCAGGTGTGGGAACCCGGCTGTGACAGCTTGTGGCTTTACAGCCAGGTGCCCACTGCGCATGCACGAGTAGAGCTGCACTTCCTGAATGGCCCCGTCGTCTTCTGGGACCTGTCGTGTCCCACAAAACTTCGGGGAGGGAGGGTAGGAGGACAACTTCCGTTTCCAATCGCCTAGGCGATCGCATCAGAAGTGGGAGCGGGTACCTGTCAAGTTCGGGTGCCCGTTCCCTCCTCGCTCCCCAAAGGTGTCAATCCTTAATGGGGAGCGGGGGACCAGTCTTTAAGCAGAACTTCCTCTTTTGGGTGGAACTCCGCTTTAAACACCTCAATTGCACCCGTCCCTATCGCACTGTGAAATTTTTCATCATAAGTGCAACGTATACTACAGTCTCAAAATTAGCATGGCTTGTGCACTTGATGGGCAGCACCACCTGTCACACATGCCCATTTAAGTCAATAGGACAGCACTGCAACTTGCTTGTGGTTATATTGCATTAGTTCCATTCAAAATTGCCATTCTGCAGAGACAAAAAAAGGGAAAAAACAGCCAATCAGGAGATGCTGATTATCCACCTCTGAAAAGAGATTCACCACTGATCGCTTTTCAAAGACAGCTCTTGTGTTATTGTCTAATTTGTCCTTGTGGTCTGAACTATGTGGGTAGAACCACACGTTTGTAAACGTTTTGGCGAGCACCGTCGCCTTATAGAGGATGGAAAAGATCAGCATAGCGTACCCAGACATTTCCAATCCACTGACGGTCTTAGAGTGTAGATAATTGAAGGAATGCCACGGGACCTCCCTCTGGCAGAGCACTTTATTCGTCTGTCAGAGGGAAACTTTTTGGATCTACGCCTTTGATGCGTTATCCCCTGGTGGCCTAAATGAAGAGCTTGAAATAAGCTCCATTTTATAGGGACATTCGCTTCCTTCCAAATGGTGGTTATCAATATCAACACAATATCCTTATACAGCTGTTTGTACTTTATCACTAGTAGTCCTTTCCTCCAACAAATTTAGGTATACCCCTTCCTTCTCCCTCTCTCACTTAACTATGATCCCTTTTAGTACATCACAAAGGGATAATAAGGAGATACATAAAATTCACATACTATTATTTCAAGTCCATTTATTAAAATGCGTTTTTATTAAAATGCGTTTTTCTAACTTTGTTTTTAATCTTGCTTTTATATTTCTATAATTTTTTTATGGTACAATAATCTATTGATTATCTCATTGATTTATTCATTATTATTAACATTTATTTCCACCTCCTTGTTCTATTTATTTTTAGATTTATGTTAGATTTAATTGTCTATTTCTATTTCCCTTCCATCGAATATGCCATTTTTTTTTAGATCTATGATATTCTATGTATACATACACACTCGTATACTTTTTAACCTAAAAGCATTAGAGCTATTCTCTCGTGTGTTTTTATTTCTATTTTTATTTCTGTTTTTATATCTTGTTTATGCCTGTATTAATTCCTGTGCAATGCAGGAAAACATGTAGGTCCTTAGGACCCAGGAACTACTTGCCTCCCTCCCATTCCCTCCACACTATAAAAATGTCAGGGTTCTACTGGGGCTCAGGTCTAAAGAAGGAGCCTATTGAGCATGCTCCGAAATGCATTACCGCCCCCTTCACCTCCTATATCCGACTCTGCTCTCCCAGCTTCATTTCGATGCACAGGCACATCCTGGACTCTACTTCCTGATCCTATAGACAGAGTTTGCTGCCGGACGGCTGGATGTCCCACCTGGATCTAATTACCACACGATGAGTCTTTTTAACAATTTATCTTGTAAGTGCAATTTATCCATTGTTTACTAAATAAATTGTCAATACTGCACTTAGAGGTGCCTTCCTCTCTTTTTCTAGTGTTAACCTAACCTAAAAGGAGTTCATACTCATGTCTGAATTCTATATTAGCAATGGAAATTAGACACGAGGTCCTCATGTAAAGTAACTTTAGTGTGAGAGCTAATTGGGGAGTTATTGTATCTTTTGTGTAGTGTGCAATGTCTTTTGAGCACTGTTCTGTGATCATAGGGTCAGATATCAATATTTGACATTTTCTTCCTGCAGCCGCTGAATGCCGGTGGGAGGGAGAAGAGAAGCCAGCTTTCAGCAGTTGCAGGAGGAAAATGGAGAGGAATGCTTTCTGTATATTATTTCCCTACTGCCCCTCCTCTTGAAGTGTAAAAAGAATGTGACAGGGAAGCCACACAGGCCTCCTGGAGCATGCAGCGTGGTCACCATTGCGACCCCTGAAGCTACACCAGTGGTCGGGGGTTGTGGCAAAAACATGTCTCAACTATGGGGTTTTACCAACCCATCCAAACCACAAATGTAAAGAGCCCTTACTGTCCTGAGCCCCCCTATAAGACTTCTTTCACATTTATGTGCTGTGGTTTATCCGCACCATGGAAGCAGAGCAGTGCACCTGCGCTTTTCCTGCAGGTTAGCTGAGCTTTGCTATAGACTTCTATTATATCTTGGGCTGTGGTGCACTTTCTAAAAGCACATCAAAATTCCTGCATATTTTGTCACAAAATTGGACTAGTGGGTTATGAATTGTATTTTATTATTGAAACACTTTTAAATCCCTTTATATTCCTTAACCTAGGTTCCGCCAGCTAAAAGCTGTTGCAAACCCAGGGCTAAAACCTAGGAATTGTGATCCTTCTGGGTCTCTGTGTCAGAAATTGCCAGCACCAATCTACTGACTCTAAAAGCTAATATATCACCCAAGCGTAAACTTGTTAACCACTTGCCCTCCAGAGGATTTACCCCCCCTCCTGACCAGGCCATTTTTTGCGGTATGGCGCTGCATTATTTTAACTGAAAATATCGCATTCCTGCAACGCTGCACCCAAATTAAATGTATGTCCTTCTTTTTCCCCACAAATAGAGCTTTCTTTTGGTGGTATTTGATCGCCTCTGTGTTTTTTATTATTTTCATTATAAACAAAAAAAGACTGACAATTTTGAAAAATAACCAATATTTTTGATTTTTTGCTATTAAACAGGTCCAGTAAAAAATTTTAGAAATCTAATTTTGTCATACATTTAGGCCAAAATGTATTCTTCTACATGCCCTTGTTAAAATTATATGTACTGGAATTTTTTTTTTAATACTAGTAATGGCAGCGATCAACGACTTATAGCGGGACTGCGGAATGCAGCAGGCATTCTGACACTGGGGGGAACTGACTAACTGTCAGTGACATCCCCAGTGACACTAATGCAGTGATCAATGCTAATAAAGCACTAACACGGTACTAATGGCACTGGGCAGGAAGGGGTTAACATGTGGGGCGATCAAAGGGTTAACTGTGTGCCCTGTGCTGTTTTACTGTGTTTGTGTGTGCTTTACTATGCAAGCACACTGCTTTGTATTGCTCTGTATTCTTTACATACAGACCTCTCCGCTGTCAGTGTTCCTCAGTGATCGCTGGGTGCTGGCGGGTAATCTTTGTCTGGGACCTGGCGGGTAATCTTTGTCTGGGACCTGGTGATCGACAGCTGTAGCTGCCAATGGCTGCACAGGTAGGGTGGAAATACAAATCAAAATATATATATATATATGGTTTTGTGCAGCCCTGCCGCCCTGTAGCAGTAGTTCTGCTATAAGGCGGTCTGGAATTGGTTAAAGGTTGCACAGGAGGTGGCTGGAAAGGAATCTGTGGGAGAGAGCCCAAGTTGTCCTGGAGGCTGAGTGAGTCTGCGTCTCCCTCACAAGTAAAGAGCCTGGTGGATATTGGAAGGAGGCAATCAATGATCCTGTGGATGAGTGAGTACAAAACATCAGTGCTGCACAAGTGACTGTTTAATGCTTTAGTAAAGGCTGGTTGTAAAGACTTAGGGTTTTTTACCTATTCTATGCATGAAGGTAAAAAACCTTCTGTGTGCAGCAGTCCCCCCCCCCCCCCCAGCCCTCCCTAATACTTACCTGAGCCCCCTCTTGATCCAGTGATGTGCACAAGAGCGGCTGTTTTCCGGGAACTCTTCCTCCTCATTGGCTGAGACAACAACAGGAGCCATTGGCTTCTGCTACTCTCAATCACAGCCCGTGAGCCAATAAGGAGAGAGTGGGGGGCAGGGCTGAGCCTCACTAGTGTGTGAATGGACACACAGAGCAGTGGTCTGCTCAGGTGCCCCCAAGCTGCTTGCTCTGGGGGCACTCAGCAGGAGAGAAGGGCCAGGAGCAGCCTACGAAGAGGAGGATCGGGGCTGCTCTGTGCAAAACCACTGCACAGAGCAGGTAAGTATGACATGTTTGTTATTTAAAAGAAAATATGCCTTTTATATTGCTTTAAGTAAAGTACAGGCTGACGTGTGCCAGTACAGTGACTTTAAAAGAAGACAGCAGTCCTCAACCTGTTCAAATTTCTTCACTTTGGGGTATCCCATGCTCCCTATTTTTGTCCAAGTTTATCATTCCCAATAAAGCACCAAAGATAAAACACCTAGACTGATTATTGAGCCTACAGAAGAGTGTGCAAAATACTGTGTGCCTGGCTGTGGTGCTGTAAAAGGGGAGATAGGCTCAATTACCAGTGGCTGCTGCAAGGGGTAGCGCTACATAAAACACATTGAAAATACAACATTATGGGACCCTAACACAATTCTCTGCAGGTGTGCACACTTTTGAACTCAAGTCTAGAGATCTCACCTCCAGGAAACCTGAGTAACCTAACATCAACTGAGTGAGAATATGAAGGCTTCCATGGCTGACATCTGCTAAAACTGCTAGTTTTTTGGCTTTCATTGATCCACAATAGGTATGCACCAAACTTGTTACATACTTGCAAACGGTCATTGTCTTCACAGGTTATTAGGCTAGGGTCAGCCACATAGCTAACATTTTCAAAAGGCAGTCAACAGTGTTTTTTGTTTTTTTTCATATTCCCAAAAAGTTTTCTATTTAGATGTAAACATTTAACTAGCTAGCATTGGGCATTATTACAATGCAAAACGTGTTCTGATGTGCAATTGCACATGCACAGTGAGGAGGAATTTTAGACCTGTTTCATGTGTCATGGTCCGTATTAATTTTGTCGACGAAAACACTTTCGGCATAATTTCGTCAGCGGAATTTTTCCAAAGATGAAAAGGTAAAATTAAAATTATCCCACATTTTCGTCAATTGACAAAAACTATGATGAAAATCAATTCCATTTTTGGCAACGAATGAAAACCGAAAGGAAATGTGAGGGAAGGATGTTTTACTTATAAAGATGTTATATAACAACTAAATCTGTGTCTGTGTAGTTTGTTCAAACCTTAATACCATAAATAACATGTTTGATTTTTTTACTCCAGGAGCATATATTAATTATATATATATATTAAAAATATATTAAATTTGGAAATTCTAGAGAAATGCTTAAATAATGCATTACAATTTAACTAAACTCATTAGATTTTAGTTGACTAAAATTATTTTAGTTGACTAAAATGTACTGGAGATATAACTAAATCTAAAACAATTTAGATGACTAAAATATGGCTAAAACTAAAATAGGATTTTAATAATAAACTGCATAGGGGTGCATATCCCTTCACACCAAAAAGTCCACTTTGCTATGTAATAGGCTTTGTTAAGGACTTTATATATAATTGGTATATTTGTAACTGCCATTTTTACAAAACAAAAGCAAGCAAGGGAGAGCACCTATTCTGATAACAGCACATGCGATCCCTAATATCACAATCGGTAACACTTTTTTTGCATCACCACAAACACATAAATAGCACAGAGATAGTATATAATGTATGAATATCATATTCCTTGCTCTTCTTATCTCAGAGGGAAACGGGTCAAACTGTTGATATCAGTAAACACATCCCTCCATGACATTTATATCTACCTCTGTAGCCTCAACTGAATATTTATCTTGCTACAGATATGTAGTACGGGTTCATCCATCCATGTGGCAATAAACTTACACCACTAATGGACAGGCCCCACACATCACCATATCCACCAAAAATTCCTAGCTGGCTAACGGGATCACCATGTATTGTGAAGACTGTGCAGTCCTCCGTGCCCCACAAAAAATATACTTAAGGAAAAAATTTACTAGGTGCTCCCAAAAAAGTGATGTGAAGAAAAGAACCATGAGACATACATGCACTGCATATTTAGCTCAAAAGCAGAGCTTCATCAGGGGTGAAATGAAGTGAGAAGTTGAGTAATCATCTCTTGCGATGTGATCTCCTGGTCACATCTTATGGAAATGGCGTCAATTGTTTGTTAGCACTCCTATTTATGGATTAGACGGCCAAAATGGCCACCACGTGTGTGACGCAATGACATGACGCAAATGTGTCATCGCTCACTCGCCATTACATTCTGACCTCATCGACACCATTTTGCTCCACACATCTATTCACACTTGTGAGACTAAGCAACGCCATCTTGTGGGCAAAAAAGGAGACTCTCTTAACAGCATCTGTATGGGAAGATTTTAGGAGAACAGTCAGACACATACAGTGCAGAATTCACTACAGCATACATTTCTAACTCCAGTCCCCACTAGGCTGCCTGCAGAGAGCACCACCTTGAGGACAGTTAATTGCATAAAAAAAAAAAGACTGCTCGAAATAGTTCTATTTCTATAACATGCCTTACACTGAATTAATGTTTATATATACAAGTCAGAACCACTGATAGAGCACTAAAGGGCCAGAATACCAAATGGCCTACTTCTAAATCTATTCCATTATCCCATCAGTTCAAATACCATATTATTGGGCTATCCTAATCATCCACAACTTTCAGGCAGTCCATACCACAACCACTGGTCAGGCATAAGAAGTATATACTTAGACCTATTAATCACAAACAAAGGGCAAAAAAGTAAAGCTATACGGTGCCCATGAATTTAAGCCTCCAACTTCAGAAGACATTTATCCAAATCACATTTTCTTGGGCCCAACTGAAATTGTTCAATTACCCCAAAATTTATCGATTCAGCCCACCCCCCATGGTTAACCACAACATGCCTAGCCACTGGTTTGTCTTTTTTAAGGGCAGTGTCATTATTGTGTTCCAAACTCCTCTGTCTAAGGGCAAATGGTTTTGCCTACTGTAACGGACCCCAGACAACCACGACTGGGTATCTCCGTCAAGAAGCTGCTTCTCAGGCTCTGGAACACAAGACCAGTGACTCAGGCTATTGTTACCCCAAAATATTTCTGCTCTGCGTACCATTGCAGAGCCCGATATCGGTTCTCCAGCTCTATCTCCTGCTAGACCAGCCTGTCCAACTCAGTCACCCATTGCTCCTGGGGTCTCTCTCCCAGGAATGGCATCCGTAACATCCGATGGTCCCTGGCCCGTTCCCCTGGGGTTGGATAGCACTTGCCCTTGTACATACCAGCAACCTGGAGGGCTCCACTCCAAAGCAATACACAAATCCACTGCCTGAGCTCCAGGTACTCATCCACAGACACAGTCCTGGGGTATGTTGCAAGAACAATCCGCAGCAGCCCCAGGAACTCTGATACCTGCTCCATATCTCCACTGGGGTGATCGATGTCTACTTTCCTGATCTTGAATCCCAGTGGTGGTTTGGATGTGTAAACAGCCAGGAAGCACAATCCCACGGCTTGCCACCAATGTAACGGAACCGACCCAGACTGTGCTTGGCTACTTCCGTTAGACTACCGCTTCCCTGTCCGAACACTGACAACAAATACCACAGCTGACCATACAAGACTAGACGACACCAGTCTTGAAGTAAACCAGGAGGTAGACTCGTTTATTTGAACACAGATACAAGATATATACACTCAGGACAGTCCCCCCTCCCTGCATAATGACACAGGGTAGGGCTATTTCCATTTAGTAAAAAGAGACACACAGGTATTCAAACTTCACACCAGCAGACAGTCCCATCAGGAGGGAGGGCTGCTGGAGACCCCCCCCCCCCCCCCCCACTAAGCTAATACACATAAACCCATACATCCCATAATAGTTTGCTTCCAAGCAAGACAAACAATAGAACAATGGGATGCAGCCACACAACACCAAACAATCCACAACCCCCACCCCACCTAGACATGTCTACACAATATAGGACAGATCACCCTGTACCCCTAACAGGCACAGGGTGACTTACACATAATAGGGATATGGGGAGCTGAGATGGGTCTCCCCACTTCTCCAAAGTGAGTTGGGTTCCATGGGCCCCCCACCTAAAGTGACTCCCGTCACACCTACATAAATGCTTGGACAGGGTCATTCGATGGCACAATTAACTTCTGTACTACAATTGTAGAATTCTCCTATTTCAATCATTTCACCATTCTTTGGATTAACAAATTCTTTAACCGTCGGGACATAAGCACATGCTTTCCAATGTCCACATTTAAAACTCCCCTTAGGTTTATCAAGCAACCATTTTTAAAAAAAATGCAATGAAGTGTTCTCAAGGTGGTGCTGTCTGCGGGCAGTCTAGTGGGGACTGGAGTTAGAAATGTATGCTGTAGTGAATTCTGCACCATATGTGGCTGACTGTTCTCCTAAAATCTTCCCATACAGATGCTGTTAAGGGCAATATTACCCTTTTTTGCCCACAAGATGGCGTTGCTTAGTTCCACAAGTGTGACTAGATGTGTGGAGCAAAATGCCACTGATGATGTCAGAGCATAATGGAGCATGCGTGATGACACACATGCATCATGACGTCATCGTGTCACGCTCGTGGTGGCCATTTTGGCCATCTAATCCATAAATAGTACTAACAAACAATTGACGCCATTTCCATAAGATGTGACCAGGTGATCACATCACAAAAGAAGGTTGCTCAACTTTTCACTTCACCCCTTACAAACTTCTGCTTTTGAATGAAACACGAAGGGTACATATATCTCATGGTTCTTTTCTATAGAGCACTTTTTTTGGGAACACATGGTCAATTTTTTCCCTGAGTATATTTTTTGTGGGGCAAGGAGGACTGCACAGTCTTCACAATACATGGTGATCCCATTAGCCAGCTAGGAATTCTTGGTGGATATGGTGATGTGTGGGGCCTGTCCATTAATGGTGTAAGTTTATTGCCACATGGATAGATGTACCTGTACTACATATCTGTAGCAAGAGAAATAGTCAGTTGAGGCTACAGAGGTAGATATAAATGTCATAGAGGGATGTGTTTTATTTATGACAACAACAGTTCAACCCGTTTCCCTCTGAGATAAGATGACCAAGGAATATGATATTCATACATTGCATACTATCTGTGCACTATTTGTGTTTGTGGTGATAATAAACTCTTTGTGTTACCACTTGTGGTATTAGGGATCGCATGTGCTGTGATCAGAATAGGTGCTCCTCCTTGCTCCTATGGGTTTCTAAAAATGTCAGTTCTAAATATACCAATTATACTGTATATAAAGTCCTTAACAAAGGCTGTTACAAAGCATAATGGGCTTTTTGGTGTGCAGGGATACACACCTCTGTGCAGTTTATTATTTGATTGCCCCTTAAGAGTTTATATAGACAGTAAGGCATTTGTTGGTTGCAGGGTGGATTTGATTTAAATCACGATTTAAATCACTAGTCAGTAAGGCTTGATTTAAATCCTAGTTTTCTACATAAAGACTAATTCTTGCTGGTATAACTTTAATATGCAAGTAGATGAAGATTTTTAGAATAACTTTTCATATTAGTTTTTTTTATCCCCAGTTTAATAGGTTAATCATTCGTATTTGGACAACTTTTCTGTTGTACTTAGGAAGGAGAAAATAATCATTACCTTAATAATAACAATTTAAATAGATTTATTCAACTGAAACAATAACATTCCAGCATATGTTATTTGCTTAAACATCCATGTTTGTTAACTAATTTGGCTAAACAAAATATATATATTTTAAGAAACTTAGACTGTCAGCCCCTTCCTCCTCACACTTAGTTTCACTTCCTTCTTATGCAGATCTATTCCACTCCAAACAATCAGAAAAATATTGTTTCTATTCTATTCACTGAACTTCTTGAAACTTAGCACTGAAGGGGTTGATTCTGTATTCATAGGTTTGTAGAAGTTAGGATTAAGGTCTTTTTCTTAACTCTGTTCATGTTGTAATATTTTTGCTGTGAAGAAGAGGCATGTGATCTCTGCTGAGTCAAATTCAGTTTTGAGAACTGCAAAAGTAAACCGAGCATCTGTGATAATATCTTGTAGGCAGAGAAACTGCCCAATAATCTTACAAAAACCTCTGGAAGAGCATGACATTGTGAATGGATTAATGGAATTTATTTACCAAACAAATTAAACATATACAGCCTTATTCTACATAATTAAAAAAAACTAATCTTTATTTCATGATGGAATAACCTTTGGATGGTAATATATTTTCCTCAAAAAGCATTTTATTTAAAAAAAATCCAATTTAAATCAAAAAAATCAGTTTTTTTTTTTAAATCATTGATTTTTATCCACCCTGGTTGGTTGTATGAAATGGGATGTTAGCCAAAAGACCCTGACTAAAACTAAATCAAAATTTGTTGTCAAAATTAACACTGGTCATGATATTGCCCAATAAACTGGTTTTGATGGAAAATGCAGGTCAGTGGACCAGAAATATCACAAGTACACATTTTCCACATCACACAACTTGGTGTTAAGTATTATTAATATATTGACACACTTTTATTGTTTTTTGCTCTGGAAATATAGGAAAATGTTGTCTGGTGTTGATGAGTCCTTTATACAATACTGTAAATTTAGTGAGAAGCAGCACTTCATGAAGGTAGCATTTTTTAAGCAGGAACCAATAATCCCTAGAAGTGTTTATTTATGTTATTGAATTGTGTGCTGATGAAAACATCTGCTTTTTCTGATTACCTTTGACCAATATAGCATGCTAGCATCTGGTAACGGATATTACTGTATATCATTAAACCTTTTTTATATTACTTGACTCACCTGCCACTAATATACTCTTAGTTTATAGGGAATGAAATTACATTTGCAAGTTGGAAACTTAAAAATTCTCAATCTCTTATAACCAGGAAATAACAGTGCAGTATAACACTCTTAGTAGGGAAATATTTTTTTTGTGCTGGTCCATATTTACAGAACAAAAAGAGGGAGAAGTGAGGAGGAGGGATTTTTTTTTTCAAATGAGGGTCAATCCGTTAACCAATTGCCTTCCAGGCACTTTTACCCCCTTCCTGCCCAGGCCAATTTTCAGCTTTCAGTGCTGTTGCACTTTGAATGACAATTGTGCGGCCATGCAACACTGTACCCATATGAAATTTTTATAATTGTTTACACAAATTGAGCTTTCTTTTGGTGGTATTTAATCTCCACTGGGGTTTTTAATTTTTGCACTATAAACAAAATAGCAAAACATTTGAAAAACAATTTTTTTTTTTGTTTCTGTTGTAAAATTTTGCAAACAGGTAATTTTTTCTTCTTCAGTGATGTGTGTTGATGAGGCTGCACTGATAGGCAGCAGTGATGAGGTGGCACTGATAGGCAGCACTGATAGACTGCACTGATGAGGTGGCACTGGGGGGCACTGATGAGGAGGCACTGATGATGCTCCACTGATATGCAGCAATGATGGGCACTGACAGGTGGCACTGATGGGCACAGATAGGCAGCACTGACTGGTGGCCCTGCTGGGCACAACTGCTGGGCACCAGTGGGTGGCCCTGCTGGGCACCCAGCAGTTGGGCAATTGGGCCCTGCTGGGCACCGGTGGGTGGCACTGCTGGGCACCCGGCAGTTGGGCACTGATGGGCGGCACTGATGATCAAATGCCCTGATAATTGGTGCGGGTGTCCTCTGTGACATTTGCTGGTTATTGGTAGTATTTTCCTCATGCTGTGACAGTGTATGGAAATAACCGGCATTCTGCGAGGACGTCATATGATGCCCTCCCAGAACTGGACAACTGTGCTGTAGGCTATATCACGGTTGTAAAGTGGTTGAAGGGATAGTTCACACTGTTTTGCTGCCTTAGCACATGTGACATGCTAACGTGTTGGGTTTATAATAGGGTCCCAATCTCAAACTACCATTTGTACTAATAAGCCGTAACAACGTCCTCATGATGCAAGTCAATGTATTCACACTTCTTTACCAGAGACTTTACACCCATTTTACTTGGGTGACTTTTGCACCCAAATCCTGGATGTTTAATTGCCACAGAACAATCCAAGCAAGAGAGAATTAAAGTGATTCTAAAGGTTGTAATTTAAAAAAATAAAAAAACCCAAACATGTTATGGTTACCTGCGCTGTGCATTTGTTTTGCACAGAGCAGTGCTTTACATTTAAAAGCTGCATAGGGGAAAAGACAGTTGGAAGCACATTTGCCTTTCAAATAGTTTGTTTGCATGCACACATTCTAAAAAAAATAAAATCATCTCTCTATAGTGTAAGCAGTTGTAACACTTCTTTACATTAAATTCACAGCATCCTCTGCACACTGGCTGAAAGATCAAATCGGGCATCTGGCAAGGGTGTCTGCACTGACCATCAGAATGTCAGGGCCACGAAAGAAAAAAATAGAGAAGTGTCCACATGGGATTGTCACTCCTATCACTCATTTGTTTTTTATATACATTTCACTCTTAACAACGTCAATACCGGGCACTTTTACCCCTATCCTGCCCAGGCCAATTTTTAGGTTTCAGCACTCTCACACTTTGAATGACAATTGCGCAGTCATGCAACACTATATCCAAACTAAAATTTTATATTTTTGTTCACACAACTCGAGCTTTCTTTTGGTGGTATTTAATCACCACTGGGGTTTTTATTACTCGCTAAATTAACAAAAAAAGACCGAAAATGTTGTAAAAAAAAAAACACACGTTTTTCTTTGATTCTGCTACATTTCTTTGGTGAAAATAACCCAAATCAGTATTTATTATTTAGTCTGTAGGAAAGTTCTGGAGTTCACAAACTATGGGATATATCTGAAAATTGATCAATCCTGAAGTACTGACAGCCAATCTAATTTCTTGAGGCCAAAAATGTCAGAACAGTACAGATATCCCCCAAATGACCCTTTTTGCAAAGTAGACAGTCTGACGTATTTCATAAGAGGCATGGCGAGTTTTTTGAAGTTGTAATTTTTTGGTCATAATTTTTTGGAAAACTAAGAAATTAAAAAAATTATTTTCACAATTTTTTTTGCATACTGTCACCAGTGCAGTACAGCGACATCATATAACTGGTGTGGCGGTGATTAGGGACACTGACAGGTGACAGTACAAAATAAAAATTATTTTTTTTTCACTTTTTTCCTTTTTTTTTTTTTTTTTTTTTTTTTAATTTTTTTTACATGTTTTCTGTTTTTTAAAGATTTTTTTTTCATATTGCACTATGACCAAATTATTATAATGTTACAATGGTAACATTGTACTATGGGGAAGTGATCAGTACTTTTTTTTGGCACAATTTGATTGCTTATAGGAAAGAATTTATTTGCTATAAGCAAGCATTTAACTGAATGAAATCGATTCATTCAGGTTTTATTTGTTGTGATTAGCTGTAAAGGCCACGGCTAATCACATGACACAGATGGGCTGTGATTGGCCCAGCCTGTGCATGTGATCGCTGTGACCCTTCACATCTAGACACAGTTGTATACAATGGATGGCATGAAAGGAAGCCATCCATTGTATACTACTGATATGTGACCTGCTGTGATTGGTCACAGCAGGTCACATGGTACTGACAATGGGGCCGGTACAGAGATCTGTCGGCCGTGTCTGAGGGACACGATTGGTGACAGATCTCGCAACAGCGCAGCTCTGCGGGCACACGCAAAGCGCGATCCGGGAATGACATCATATGACGCCCTCCTGGAAGGATGAAGTGTTCGCCCAGCCGTCATTTGACCATAGGCAGGGTGGCAAGTGGTTAACCACTTGCCCTCCAGAGGATTTACCCCCCTTCCTGACCAGGCAATTGTTTGCAATACAACGCTGTGTTACTTTAACTGACAATTGCGCGGTCATGCATCATGCACCCAAATGAAATGTATGTCTTTTTTCCCAAAAATAGAGCTTTCATTCAGTGTTATTTGATTGCCTCTGCGTTTTTATTTTTTTCATTATAAACAAAAAAAGACAATTTTGAAAAAAAAACAATATTTTGGACTTTTTGCTATAAAACATATCCAGTAAAAAAACTGTAAAAAATCAAATTGTCATAAATTTAGGCCAAAATGTATTCTGCTACATGTCTTTGCTAAAAAAAAATCCCAATACATATAAATTAATTGGTTTATGTGAAAGTTATAGCGTCTATAAATGGCGGTATATATACTGGAATTTTTAAAAAAATGTGTTAAACTAGTAATGGCAGCGATCAGCAGGACTGCGGGACTGCAGAATTGCGGCGGGGAATTCTGACACTGGGGGGGAACTCACTAACTGCCACTGACTTCCCAATTACTCTAATACAGTGATCAGTGCTAATAAAAAGCACTGACACCTTACTAATGACACTGACAGGAAGGGGTTAATGTATGGGGCGATCAAAGGGTTCACTGTGTGCTATGTTGTGTTTTACATTATGTGCTGTGTGTGTTTCACTAGGGAGAAATGCTGCTTTATATTGCTGTGCTGTGCACAGCAATACAAAGCAGCCTGTTCACGCTGACAGGGGAGACATCTGTATTGTTTAGACACAGGTCTCTCCCCTTTCACTGTTCCTCGGCAATCACCAGGTGTCGGCGGGGAATCTCCAGCCAGGACCTGGTGATCGACAGCTGTAGCTGCCAATGGCGGCGCGGGTAGGGTGGCGCGTACGCGCCCCTATCCGAAAATGCTAAAATATATATATATATATATATATATATATATATATATATATATACAGTCATGGCCGAAATTGTTGGCACCCTTGATATTTCTCCAGGAAATCATGTATTTCTCACGAAACGTATTGCATTAACACATGTTTTGCTATACACATGTTTATTCCCTTTGTGTGTATTGGGACAAAACAAAAAAAGGGAGGAAAGAAAGCAAATTCGACATAATGTCACACAAACCTCCAAAAATGGGCTGGACAAAAGTATTGGCACCCTTTCACAACTGCGGATAAATAAGAATGTTACAAGCATGTGATGCTCCTGTAAACTCACCTGGGGCAAGTAACAGGTGTGGGCAATATAGAAATCACACCTGAAAGCAGATAAAAAGGAGAGACGTTCACTTAACCTTTGCATTGTGTGTCTGTCTGTGCCACACTAAGCATGGACAACAGAAAGAGGAGACGAGAACTGTCTGAGGACCTGAGAACCAAAATTGTGGCAAAATATCAACAATCTCAAGGTTACAAGTCCATCTCCAGAGAACTAGATTTGCCTTTGTCCACAGTGCGCAACATTATCAAGAAGTTTGCAACCCATGGCACTGTAGCTAATCTCCCTGGTCGTGGACGGATGAGGAAAATTGATGAAAGATTGCAACGCAGAATAGTCCGGATGGTGGATAAGCAGCCCCAAACATGTTCCAAAGACATTCAAGCTGTCCTGCAGGCTCAGGGAGCATCAGTGTCAGCGCGAACTATCCGTCGACATTTAAATGAAATGAAACGCTATGGCAGGAGACCCAGGAGGACCCCACTGCTGACACAGAGACATAAAAAAGCAAGACTACAGTTTGCCAAAATGTACTTGAGTAAGCCAAAAGCCTTCTGGGAAAACGTCTTGTGGACAGATGAGACCAAGATAGAGCTTTTCGGTAAAGCACATCATTCTACTGTTTACCGAAAACGGAATGAGGCCTACAAAGAACAAAACACAGTACCTACGGTAAAATATGGTGGAGGTTCAATGATGTTTTGGGGTTGTTTTGCTGCCTCTGGCACTGGGTGCCTTGACTGTGTGCAAGGCATCATGAAATCTGAGGATTACCAAAGGATTTTGGGTCGCACTGTAGGGCCCAGTGTCAGAAAGCTGGGTTTGCGTCCAAGATCCTGGGTCTTCCAGCAGGACAATGACCCCAAACATACGTCAAAAAGCACTCAGAAATGGATGGCAAAGAAGCGCTGGAGAGTTCTGAAGTGGCCAGCAATGAGCCCAGATCTAAATCCCATTGAACACCTGTGGAGAGATCTTAAAATTGCTGTTGGGAAAAGGTGTCCTTCCAATAAGAGAGACCTGGAGCTGTTTGCAAAGGAAGAGTGGTCCAAAATTCCGGGTGAGAGGTGTCAGAAGCTTATTGATGGTTATAGGAAGCGACTGATTTCAGTTATGTTTTCCAAAGGGTGTGCAACCAAATATTAAGTTAAGGGTGCCAATACTTTTGTCCAGCCCATTTTTGGGGTTTTGTGTGACATTATGTCATATTTGCTTTTCTGCCTCTGTTTTATATTTGTTCCAATACATACAAAGGGAATAAACATGTGTATAGCAAAACATGTGTTAATGCAATACCTTTTTTGTGTGAAATACTTGATTTTCAGGAAAAATATCAAGGGTGCCAACAATTTCGGCCATGACTGTATATATATAATGAAGGAAATAAGTATTTGATCCCCTGCTAATTTTGAATGTTTGCCCACTCACAAAGAAATGATCAGTCTAAAAATCGAATGGTAGGTGTATTGTACCACTGAGAGACAGAATAGCAAGAAAAAATTCAAAAGAAATGCATGTCTAACAAATTATGCACTGATTTGCATGTTCATGAGGGAAATAAGTATTTGATTCCCTTCACAAAACATGACTCAGTACTTGGTGGCAAATCCCTTGTTGGCAATTCCAGAGTTCAGGCATTTCCTGTAGTTGGCCACCAGGTTTGCACATATCTCAGGAGGGATTTTGGCCCACTCCTCTTGGCAAATCCTCTCCAAGTCATTAAAGTTTGTGGCAGACTTTTGGCAACTCAAACTTTCAGCTCCCTCCACAGCTTTTCAATCAGATTTAGGTCTGGGAACCGGCTAGGCCACTCTAGGACCTTAATGTGCTTCTTCTTGAGCCACTCCTTTGTTGCTTTGGCTGTGTGTTTTGGGTCATTGTCATGCTGGAACACCCATCCACAACCCATTTACAATGCCCTAGCTGAGGGAAGAAGGTTCTCACCCAAGATTTGACGGTACATTGCCCCGTCCATGATCCCTTTGCTACAGTGCAGTTGTCCTGTCCCCTTAGCAGAAAAACACCCCCAAAGCAGAATGTTTCCACCACCATGTTTGACAGTTGGGATGGTGTTCTTGGGGTCATAGGCAGCATTCCTCCTCCTCCAAAGATGGCGAGTTGAGTTGATGCCAAAGAGCTCGATTTTGGTCTCATCTGACCACAACACTTTCAACCAGTGCTCCTCTGTATCATTAAGATCTTCAGTGGCAAACTTCAGATGGGCCTGGACATGTGCTTTCTTGAGCAGAGGGACCTTGCGGGCACTGCAGGTTTTCAGTCCTTGTCGGTGTAGTGTGTTACCAATTGTTTTCTTGGTGACTGTGGTCCTAGCTGCCTGGAGATCATTGACAAGATCCTAACATGTAGTTCTGTAATGATTCCTCACTGTTCTCATGATCATTGACACTCCACGAGGTGATATCTTGCATGGTGCCCCAGACTTAAGGAGACTGACAGTTGTTTTGTGTTTCTTCCGTTTGCGAATGATTGCACCAACTGTTGTCACCTTCTCACCAAGCTGCTTGGCCATAGTTTGGTTGCCCAGTCCAGCCTTGTGTAGGTCTACAATCTTGTTCCTGACATCCTTAGACAGCTCTTTGGTCTTTGCCATGGTGGAGAGTTTTGAATCTGATTGCTTGATTGCTCCTGTGGACAGGTGTCTTTTATACAGGTAACAAAATGAGATTAGGTCTTTGTGGGGACACCCAGTGATGTATTTCGGTTTTATGCTGCCCTAGGCAGCACTAAAATCTGGAGCCCCCCACTCTGTATGTGTGTATATAGCAATGATCACTAAATGGTGGACTGCAGTCCGGAACCAGACCGAGGGACAGTCCCGTCCAGACCGCAGCCACGCCACCACCAGGTGCCCTCCCTCTGGGCTGCTGGGCTTAAGATGACTGGGCTGCACAGCGGAAGGTAATCGGCAACCGCGTTCTGGACGGGGCTAATACAGACCGGGGGCGCCACTCGCCTCCCGCTGTGCGGCTAAAGCAGGCCCGACAGAGCGGAACTGACATCTCCAGTAACAAGCAGGAAGCACCACTGACACAGGGACACCTCCTCAACCGGCCGCTGCACTGAAGGGACAACAGCGGCCTTTCTTCTTCACCCGCCAGCACACTGTGACAGGTCTGTAGCGGTGGTGGACGGGGCTGTCTCTTTGCTGGACGGGGCTGTCTCTTTGCTGGACGGGGCTGTCTCTTTGCTGGACGGGGCTGTCTCTTTGCTGGACGGGGCTGTCTCTTTGCTGGACGGGGCTGTCTCTTTGCCCAGTTTGGTCCAGCAAGGAGACATCCCAATCCAGCAAAGACAGCCCAGTCCAGCAAAGAGACATCCCATCTTTGCTATATATTTGCTGTGTTGTTAGGGGCTGCTGTGTTTTGTTAAGGGGCACTGTGATGTAAAGGGGGGCAATGATGTGAAGGAAAACGAGGACACTGTGAGACTTCTTTAAAGAGGGGACTGTAATATAGAGGGGACTACAGCGTGGAAGGTACACTAAAGATCATAATGTACCAGGGGACTGTGATGCGTTATATCGCTAACGAGGTTCGGACCTCTGCTGGAAGCACATTTTGCTGACCTCTGTAAATTTTAATACAAGACCCCTGGTATATAGTATAATTTAGTGATGTTGGCTCCATCCCTCTCCTCTCTGTATCCCCAGAACTGACACTCTATATGTCCGTATACAGTTGTAATGCCTATGAAATGTGTTGGCCTTGTACCCTTTGTTTCTTCGGTAATTTTTACAATAAAGCATCGTTGCACAGATGCCAGGAGCATGAGAAGTGACTGATGTCTTTTCTCTAGGCTAAAGGAACAGAGTCACCATCAAATCACAAGACATTAGACTGCTTAAAGCAGATAAGAACTTGTTTGTGGCATAGACCGTGTTTGTGACATCTATAAATGTTACATTAGACTGCTTAAATTAGATAACTATACTGCACCCCAGACGTTGCGCCCTACGACCCCTCCGCTCACCGAACCACCGCACCCACTGATGACGTGCCGCCGCACCCACGGACACCAACCTACTTCACCCGCAGACTACTACCAACCAGCTGCTATCCTTGCTGCCCTCCACTCTCCCTCTCCCCTCCCAGAAGAACTCAATAGTCTCCTCCACAGAGCTTCAGACGCTCTGCTTCACCATCCCGGACCTGCACCCCCTCACCTCCCACGGCGTTTCGGACACTTTGCTTTACCATCCCTGACCAGCACCCCTTCACCCCCCTGACCTTTCCAGCACCCCGCTCACCCCAACATGCTGCCCGCGCTCCTCCTCCTCGTCCTCCTCTCCTCCATCCTTAAAACCGCCTCCCTCTACCCGCCCACCCCCACTAAGCAGCTCTATATTGCCCCCTCGCTTCTCCCCTCTCCCCATTACGGCCCCCACCACCTCCTCCTGCTACTCCACTTCCCCGCTGACCCACTTGCCACCACTTCCAGACCCACACGCTCCTACACCTCCCGTTCCCATGCCACCTTCCTCACCCTCCTCCTTCTCATATCAGCTGGGGACATCTCCCCGAACCCTGGCCCCTCACCACCTCACCCCCCCCCCCCCCAGAGCCCCCCCTGCTCACGCCAGCCGACGCGACCCCCTCAACCTCATACATGTACCCCTCCTCCCCATACCTATCCCCCCTCTCTCGGTTGCACTCCTGAATGGTCGTTCGGTTTGCAACAAACTTACCGCCATCCACGACCTCTTCATCTCCCGCTCCCTAAACCTCCTAGCAGTCACCGAAACCTGGGTACAGGCCACCGACTCCACTTCCCCTGTGGCAATCACCCATGGAGGTCTCATCTGGACCCATTCGCCAAGACTGAGCGATCGCAGAGGTGGTGGTGTCGGCCTGCTCCTTTCACCGCTGAGCACCTTCCAGGTCCTCCCTAACCCACCCTCTCTATCCTTCCCCTCCTTTGAGGCGCACTGCATCCTACTCTTCTCACCCACCCCCCTAAGGATCGCAGTGATCTACAGACCTCCTGGGTCCATACCCCACTTCCTGGACAACTTCGCCGCCTGGCTCCCCTTCTTCCTCTCCTCTGAGCTACCGACCATCATCCTCGGGGACTTCAACATCCCCATCAACGACAACAACCCGGCCACTTCCCAATTCCTCCACCTTACCTCCTCCTTCGCGCATCGGAGGGAACACCCTGGACCTCGTCTTCTCCCACCTCTGTACCCTCAACCAGTTCTGTAACATCCCCCTCCCCCTCTTTGACCACCACCTCATCACGTTCTCCATCTCCCCTTCCCCCAACCCCCCCCCCCAAAAAACGCCAAACCATCACCAGCCGCAATCTCCGCAACCTGAACCCGGCCCCCCTCTACTTAGCCGCCGACCGCCTACACGACAGCATCCTCCCACTGTCATGTCCTGACATAGCCGCCACCTTGTACAACGACTCACTGTCAGCTGCCCTAGACTCTCTAGCACCCCTAACCACACGCATCATCAAACCCAGGCCGCTTCAACCATGGCAGAATGACAGCACTAAACGCCTCAAACGTCGCAGTCGCGCACTGGAGAGACTGTGGCGCAAAACCAGGTCCCCTCACGCATTCTCCCTCTACAAATCTGCCTTCCTCACACCTCCTCCCTCGTCGCCAACAAGCAGGCATACTTTGTTAACCTAATCAACACCCTCTCCTCCTGCCCTCGCCGACTCTTCTCCACCTTCAACTCCCTGCTCTCTCCCCCCCCTCCTCCACTCAGTACCTCACTCACCGCCCACGAGATTGCCACCCATTTCTGTAACAAGATTGACACTATCCGTAAGGACATTGTCAACTCGCAATCTACCTCCCCACCTAGCCTCCCCACCCCCGTCACCCCTTCTTCTCCCCCCTCCTCTGCCCTCACAACCGCACTGCCCTCCACCTCTCCCAAGGCCCCGCCCACCGTAACCCCCCCTGCACTGCACTCCCTCAGCCCTGTCACTACTGAGGAAATCGTCAAGGTCCTCTCAGAACCCGCCTCACTACCTGCCCCCTAGACCCTATCCCCTCTCAACTCCTCCGGTCACCCCCCTCTTCCCTCATCCGCTCCCTCACCCACATCTTCAATCTCTCCCTCTGTACTGGCGCATTCCCCTCCCCCCTAAAGCACGCACATATCACCCCCATCCTCAAAAAGCCCTCCCTGGATCCCGCGGACCCCAACAACCTCAGACCCATCTTCCGTCCCCTACACTCCACTGAAACTGCCCTCCTCAAAATCACGAACGACCTACTAAACGCCAAAGCCAAGGGCGACTACTCTGTCCTCCTTCTCCTGGACCTCTCTGCGGCCTTCGACACAGTCGACCACCCCCTCCTCCTTAATAAACTACTCTCCCTTGGCATCATAGATACCGCTCTCTCCTGGTTCTCATCCTACCTATCCCGACGCTCCTTCAGCGTCACCTACAATGGTACCACCTCCCCCTCCCTCCCCCTCTCTGTTGGGGTCCCCCAAGGCTCTGTCCTCTGACCCCTTCTCTTCTCCATCTACACCTCCTCCCTGGGCAAACTCATACACTCCCATGGCTTCAATTATCACCTCTATGCTGACGACACCCAAATCTACCTCTCCACACCTCTCCTCACCCCCACTATCTCCGTGCGCATCACTCACCTCCTAAACGACATCTCAGACTGGATGTCGCTCCATTTCCTCAAGCTTAACCTCTCCAAAACCGAACTCCTTGCCAACACCACTATCATTCCCGCCCCGCAAGCCAAAGTCCTTGGCGTCATTCTTGACTCGAACCTCTCCTTCCTCCCTCATGTCAAATCACTTGCAAACACCTGCAGGCTCCATCTCCGCAATATTGCCAAGATACGTGCCTTCCTCACCCCAGACACCACCAAACTTCTTGTACACTCCCTCATCATCTCACGTCTGGACTACTGCAATTCTCTTCTCACTGGCCTACCCAAGTGCAGGCTCTCCCCGCTCCAGACCATCCTGAACTCAGCGGCCAGACTCATCCACCTCACCACCCGCTCCACCTCTGCCACCCCCCTCTGCCTATCCCTCCACTGGCTCCCGATTGCCCAACGCATCAAATTTAAACTTCTAATCCTGACCTACAAAGCCGTTCATAACACTGCCCCTGACTACCTCACCAACCTGATCCCCAAGTACCACCCTACCCGTACCCTTCGCTCCTCACAGGACCTCCTTCTATCCTGCTACCTGGTCTCCTCCTCCCATGCACGACTGCAGGACTTCTCCAGGTCCTCCCCTATCCTCTGGAACTCACTGCCCCAATCCATTCGACTGTCGCCTTCCCTCCCCACATTCAGGCGCTCCCTCAAAACCCATCTCTTCAGGGAAGCCTACCCCACCCTCACCTAACGGCCATCCTCCCTCATTCCTCCTACCACTTCATCCCCCTCAGCCACTTCATTCCCCTCAGTCACTTCCTATTGTTCCACTACCCCCTCCCTCCTAGATTGTAAGCTTGAAAGAGTAGGGCCCTCTTACCCCCGTACGCTGTCTGTTTTTGTTGTACTGTGCCATGTATTGTCCCCCCTATTGTACAGCGCTGAGCAAACCCTTTGGCGCTATATAAACTCGATGTAATAATAATAAGAACTTGTTTGTACAATGAAAGATGTCTACTTGCTTGAGAAGTTAGAAATCTTTAAGTTTAGGGTAGATACGAAGCTGATCTGAAGCAAAAGTGTGATATTCTGAGATAATGTTGTTTGTTCAATATAGTGGCTGGGCGTGACTCTGTTATCCTCAGGGAACCTTTCTGCTAGCTCCTCCTAGAGTGGGTGTGGTGCCTGCCCACTTCGGGAAAGCTGCCAGAAAAAGGGTTTAAAAACCTGGAGCTTAAGCGTAATCGATGGGAGCCTTCCTATGCAGACGAGGATGCTCTGACGCTGGGACTCTTGTCAAGACTATATGTGATCATCGTTTGGTCGCGTTTACGGCTTCCCCATGACCCCATGTGCATTATGGTTCCGATGGGGTCTGTTCCTTCCCGTCTTCCCATACCTTTGGTAATGTATTAATTCTATGCTGTGACGCTGTCAAAAGATGTCTTTCATGCTGTAATGCTCACATTATTATTGGTGTGTGTTATTATGCAGATTGTGATGACTATAAGATATATCCTCCTGTGTGTCGTGTGATAATAAAAGTGGAGGTTTTGACAGTGCAAGAATATTGCAGTTGGATTCTGTTATTTCTTGGAATGCCGAGTGAATGCTATGATGTGCCAGGGCAGGTGTTCATTTGGTAGAGGGTCTTTCACATGCTTAGAATAATTAATGGTGTAAATGCTGGTTAAATGTACGTGTGTGTGTGTAAAATTGTGTGTATATGACTTGCTTTTAGTTATTGCATCCAGCATTGCATTACAACAGTATAATGTGATACTGGCTCCATCCCTCTCGTCCTCCCCATTATATAACCTGCCAGTGGTGCTGATGCTGCTCCACTCCTCCTCCCCTCCTTGGGTGGTGCTGTCAGTCAGTGGTGCAGAGCAGTCAGGGTTGGGCTGGCCGGGTCCTGGGATGGAAGATCTCCTGGAGAACCATGTTCGGGCTGTGCTCTACCTGTGAGAACTGACCAGCATCTTGCAGAACCAGTACAGCCTCATCCACACCCAGCGGCATCTGAAGCTCGCTGCTAGCTCCTTCCGGGATATGGTGCTGCTGGCTACCCAGTATGCACCTCCCGATCTCAAGCATGTGCAGTGCGTGCAAAGTGTGGTACAGTTGCTCCCCGAGCCACTTGTATGATGTCCCAGGTTCTCCTTACTTCACTCCGTAGCCAGGAACAGTGTATTCCTGCAGCTAAAAATACACACATTTTTGCTCGTTGTTTTCAATGACCATCTAGTGGATGTTTTGTTTTTGGAGTTTTATTGTAGAACTGGGGATAGGGATGGGGAATTGTAGTGGGATACTCCAAATCATAACTATTCACAATGAGAACATCTAGCTGATCTCTTATTTCAGCAGTTATGAAGTCTTGTCTGACAATAGATAGCAGACTTCTCCTGTAACATATAGCAGCAAGTAGTTTAGAAGTGAGCAAAGTCCATTTAGCAGTAGTAGTAGTTACAGGGCTGAGCTCCTCAGTTATAAGCCAGTTACGACAGACTGCAACAGCCCAAAGGTAATGTAGCTGAGCAAAGTCCTTTATAGTAGCAACACTTGGACAAGCTCTTCAGAACACTTTCCTTTATCCAGACCCACGCTGACTATCAAATACCAGAGGAGGTAACAAGCACACAGAGTCCCCAAATTCCTCAATCTCAGTACTCACAAGGCTCAAGGACAGAAAGGTTACCTCATACAATCGTCAAGCAACACCCTCAAGTGATACCAGACATAGCTTTGGAAGACAGATCCCCTCAGTCAACTTCCTGTAAAACCCGGGTCACTCTCTCTAACTTCAGGTCCTCAGGTTGACCCACCTGAGGCTGTAATGGCAACTTTGGGAATACCAGGTAAAATTCCGGACACGAACTTGAGGGAAAAAAAAATGTTTTATTAACCAGCGCTGGTTGGGACTTGGCAAGGACTTGTGTCTGCAAGCTAAGTGCCTTGAAAAGCATTTCACAGGGTATACATATCAGCAATTACATCATAATGCATATATTTCCTTTTTCACTTTCTGTACATTCAAAAGACTTTTAAAACAGTGCAGGATATGGCCTTGCTAGATAATTTATCTTCAGCTAAAAATAAAAGTACCAGCTACAGATTGGAACACATTATTTCACAGGAAATAAGGGAGGGGGGAAAAGAGCTGATGACCTTGCGAACAAAGGCTGTTAGAAATGTTAAATTTTAAAGGGGAACTCTGCAATATTTGGGTGATGCCACAAGGCTACATTGCAGCAAGTGCCAGGCGAGGCAACGTGCCTCCAGCCTGGCTGGTGCAATCTGCTCCTGGGAAAAAGACACTGCACCCATGTGCTCTTTGAACATAAATAGCACTCCCAGCATGCAGTGGCACGGCCTTCCCCGCAATTGGCGAGGGCTGTATCCATATTCATGTTGTACGGGAGGCCGGATATGACGTACCTCACTGCGGCAAGGTACAGTGGAAGTGCACCTGTTTAATGGACAAAGAAGGTAACATGCTTTGAAAAAAAAATTCTGAACATTACTGGCACTGTCATCAGAACCACGGAGAACACAGCTTCAAAAATTGGTGGAACTCCGCTTTAGGTGAGGCCTAAAGAAGTTCCAGATGTCTCTAGCCCACCAGAGAGCAGAAGATTCATCCCTTGCAGTCGCAGGAACAGCAGAGCAGTACCTGTAGAGGATCTTTCTGGAATACCTCGTGTCAGAGTTAGCTTAAGTGAGGGAGGCCTTCAGTCTGTCTGCATCAGAGTGAGTAGGCTGCAGAGAATCCTGAGATAGTAACTGTTGCTTGTGCACCCCTCCTGGATAAAGGGACAGTTCCAGATCTAGCTGCCAGGGCTGCACCTCACAGGAAGCCCCCCTGTGCTTAACCATTTGCCTACCGGGCACTTATACCCCCTTTTTACCCAGGCCAATTTTCAGCTTTCAATGCTCTCGTACTTTGAATGACAATTGCGTGATCATGCAACCTTGTACCCATATGACATTTTTATCATTTTTTTCACACAAATAAAGCTTTCTTTTGGTGGTATTTAATTGCCACTGGGTGTTTTATTTTTTGCACTATAAACAAAAAAAAGCAAAAAAAATGTGAAAAACCTTTTTTTCTTTGTTTCTATTATGAAATTTTGCAAACAGGTAATTTTTCTCCTTCATTGATGTGCGTTGACGAGGCAGCACTGATGGGCACTGATAGGCAGCACTGATGGATACTGATAGGCAGCACTGATGGATACTGATAGGCAGCACTGATGGATACTGATAGGCAGCACTGATGAGGTGGCACTGGTGGGCTGCACTGATGAGGTGGCACTGGTGGGCATTGATGAGCAGGCACTGATGATGCACTGATAGGCGGCACTGACTGACAGCCCTGCCGGGTGGCACTGATGGGTGGCACTCATGGGAGCACTGATGGGTGGCACTGGTGGGAGGCACTGCTGGGCACTGGTGGGTGGCACTGCTGGGAGACACTGCTGGGCACTGGTGGGTGGCACTGCTAGGCACTGGTGGGTGGCAATGCTGGGTGACAACGCAGGGCACTGATAAGTGCCCTGATGATCAGTGCTGATCTCCTCTGTTACAGCTGGCGGCTATCGGCAGTACTTTCCTCACACTGTGACAGCGTGAGGAAAGTGCTGCAATAACTGTCAACTGTATTTATGCCATGATCTGCTCTGTCATTAGACACAGCTGATCACGTGGTAAAAGGCTGCTGTGATTGGCCTTTTACCTTATCACGTGATCAACTGTGTCCATATTAGACTGAGCTCCCTGATCCCCAGCTGAACTGTGAATTTGCACTGGGAGAGCTCGGTCAGACTGCAGTTACACTTAGGAAAGCAAAATAGCTGTCTTACCACTGTGTGCTCTGCTCTCTGCCTCCCCCTACAGTGCAGTACCCAGCAGGAAGAAGAAAGGTACAGTGCTGCTGATTTAAAAAGCCTATGTGTGTGTGTGTGTGTGTGTGTGTGTGTGTGTGTGTGTGTGTGTGTGTGTGTATATATGTATGTATGTGTGTGTTTGCATACAGTTAGGTCCATATATATACACAGTGGGGCAAAAAAGTATTTAGTCAGCCACCAATTGTGCAAGTTCTCCCACTTAAAAAGATGAGAGAGGCCTGTAGTTGCCAGGCTCTAACTGCAGCTCTCTTCAGTTGTTTTTTGTTTGTGGGTCTTTCTGCCTTTAGTTATGCCTTAGGCAAGTGAAATACATGCTCAATTGAGATCAGGTGATTGACTCGGCCATTGAAGAATATTCCACTTCCTTTCCTTCAAAAGCTCCTGGGTTGCTTTTGCAGTGTGCTTTGAATCATTTTTCATCTGTACCGTGAAGTGCCATCCAATCACCTTTGCTGCATTTGGCTGAATCTGGGCTGACAGTATATCTCTAATCTCTGCAGAATTAATCCGGCTGCTTCTGTCTTCTGTCACATCATCAATAAACACCAATGTCCCAGTGCCACTGGAAGCCATGCATGCCCATGCCATCACTCTGCCTTCACCATGTTTTACAGATGACGTTGTGTGCTTTGGATCATGAGCTGTTCCAAGCGTTCTCCACACGTTTTTCTTCCCGTAATTCTGGTACAGATTAATCTTAATTTCCTCCGTCCAAAGAATGTTTTGCATGTGTAGTCTGGCTTTTCTATTCTTCAGGCTTATGAATGGTTTGCACCTTGTGGTAAACCTTCTGTATTTGCTCTCGTGAAGTCTTCTCTTGATTGTAGACTTTGACAATGATACGTCCACCTCCTGGAGAGTGTCCTTCACTTGTCCGGATGTTGTGAATGGGTTTTTCTTTACCATAGAGAAGATCCTGCAACCATCCACCACTATTGTCTTCCGTGGAGGTCACGCCTTTTTATGTTGCTGAGCTCAGCAGTGCATTCTTCTTTCCTCAGAATGTACCAACTGTTGATTTGGCCACTCCTAATGTTGCTATCTCTCTGATGGTTTTGTTTAGTTTTTGAAGCCTTACAATGGCCTGTTTCACTTGCATGGACAGCTCCTTTGAACACATGATGTAGGTTCACAGCAATAGATTCCAAATGCAAATACCACACTTAGAATCAGCTCCAGACCTTTTACCTGCTTAACTGATGAAGAAATAATGGAGTAGCCCACACCTGGCCATGAAACAGCATTTGATTCAATTGTCCAATTACTTTTGGTCCCTTGAAAAAGGGGGGTGGCTACTCAAGAGCTGTAATTCCTAAACTCTTCCTCCAATTTGGATGTACATACCCTTAAATTAAACCTGAGAGTGTGCACTTTCAGCCCATATCCATTATATAACTATAGCTTGAATATGTTTTGGTAAATACCTGAAAAAATACTAAAATTGTGCTTGTGTCCAAATATATATGAACCTAAGTGTATGTGTGTGTTTGTGTGTATGTGTG